>NC_058130.1:646430972-646431580 GCF_016433145.1 Gracilinanus agilis
AACATAATAAAAATGACAATTCTACCCAAATTAATTTACCTATTTAGCACCATACCTATCAAACTACCAAAAAACTTCTTTACTGAATTAGAAAAAACTATAACAAATTTCATTTGGAATAACAAAAGATCAAGAATTTCAAGGGAAATAATGAAAAAAAATGTGAAGGAAGGGGGCCTAGCAGTACCAGATATTAAACTGTACTATAAAGCAGCAGTCATCAAAACAATATGGTACTGGCTAAGAGACAGAGAGGAGGATCAATGGAATAGACTTGGGGTAAATGACATCAGCAAGACAGTGTATGATAAACCCAAAGAGCCCAACTTTTGGGACATGAATCCACTATTTGACAAAAACTGCTGGGAAATTTGGAAAACAATATGGGAGAGATTAGGTCTAGATCAACATCTCACACCCTACACCAAGATAAATTCAGAATGGGTGAAGGACTTGAATATAAAGAGGGAAACTATAAACAAGTTAAGTGAACACAGAATAGTTTACTTGTCAGATCTGTGGGAAAGGAAAGACTTTAAAACCAAGCAAGAGTTAGAGAAAATTACAAAATGTAAATTAAATGGTTTTGATTATATTAAACTAAAAAG
>NC_058130.1:646431679-646509627 GCF_016433145.1 Gracilinanus agilis
TAGTCAAAATCAGAAGGGAAACAACAAATTGGGAAAAAATCTTTATAATGAAAAACTCTGACAGGGGTCTAATTACTCAAATATACAAGGAGTTAAAGCAATTGTATAAAAAATCAAGCCATTCCCTAATTGATAAATGGGCAAGAGACATGAATAGGCAATTTTCAGGTAAAGAAATCAAAAGTATCAATAAGCACATGAGAAAGTGTTCCAAATCTCTAATAATTAGAGAAATGCAAATCAAAACAACTCTGAGGTATCACCTCACACCTAGCAGATTGTCTAAAATGAAAGAAGGGGAGAGTAATGAATGTTGGAGGGGATGTGGCAAAATTGGGACATTAATGCATTGCTGGTGGAGCTGTGAACTGATCCAGCCATTCTGGCTGGCAATTTGGAATCATGCTCAAAGGGCTATAAAAGAATGTCTGCCCTTTGACCCAGCCATACCATTGCTGGGTGTGTACCCCAAAGAGATCATAGATAAACAGACTTGTACGAAAATATTTATAGCTGCGCTTTTTGTGGTGGCAACAAATTGGAAAAGGAGGGTATGTCCTTCAATTGGGGAATGGCTGAACAAACTGTGGTATATGCGGGTGATGGAATACTATTGTGCTAAAAGGAATAATAAACTGGAGGTGTTCCAGGTGAACTGGAGAGACCTCCAGGAACAGATGCAGAGCGAAAGGAGCAGAGCCAGAAGAACATTGTACACAGAGACTGATATACTGTGGTAAAATTAAATGTAATGGACCTCTTTACCAGCAGCAATACAATGACCCAGGACAATTCAGAGGGATCTATGGTAAAGAACGCTGCCCACATTCAGAGGAAGGACTGCAGGAGAGGAAACATATAAGAAAAACAACTGCTTGAAGGCATGGGTTGGGGTGGACATGATTGAGGGTGTGGACTCGAAACTACCACACCAATGCAACTACCAACAATTTGGAAATTGGTCTTGATCAAGGACACATGACAAAACTAGTGGAAATGTGCATCGGCCATGGGTGGAGGGTGTGCGGGGGGGTGGGGGTGGGGTGAAGGGGAAAGTAGGAGCATGAATCATGTAACCATGTTAAAAATGAATATTAATAAATGTTAAAAAAAAGAATTTGAAAAGTTGTCTTCCAGCTTTTGTTTGAAGATTCACTGAGAGTGGACTCATTATTTTCTGAGGCAACCCATTTATTTCAGGTGAAGGTCTAATTGTTACAACTATTACTTATATTGAGCTCAAGTTTTCTTTTCTGTAATTTCATTCATTTCTCTTTATTTCTTTCCCTGCGGACAAACAGGACAAATCGGATTCCTCTTTCACTGGCTCCCCTTTAAATACTAAAACACAGCTATCACAACCTCCCTTAAACTCCAAACTAAATATCCTTAGGTCTTTCAACTAATCCTCATATACCAAGAACCCAAAGCCTGCTATCACTATTATTAGCCACTCTATGGCTAATAAATCTTCTAAAATGTAGCATGAAACTAAACAAAATATTTCAGATATGGCATGACTTGGGACAGAGTAAAGTGAAACTGTCATATCCATATTTCTGGTACACTACGCCTCCCATAATTCAGCCCATCATCACATCAGCTTTCTTAAGTATCATATCACAAAACTCATTGAACATGCAGTTCAATAAAAGGCCTAGAACTCATTTTCAGAGTAACATCCCCATCTTATACTTATGAATCTTATTATTTGTTTTTATGTTGCAGGAGCTGTAAAATTCTTCTCTTAACAAATACTAAAAAAACTTAAATTTTCACTATAAAAAGTTGAATGGCGATTGCATATGAAACTAGGAATCTATATAAGGTTGAATTTGCTGTAAATATATATAGCAAGAGATATAAATTTATGTATGTATATACATATAGATACATACACACATGTATACATATAGATAGATATAGACAATTCAGCATGTTACTTAAAAGCTGTTCTGATTATCTTTTTCCCTATGTACTTCCTTCTGTTTTCCGTCATTTTCTTTTTAGTGTTTTAATTATCCCTTCTTTTTTTTTTTTTTCCCTTTTGGCAACACTGAAAATCTTCCCCTAAATCCTGCTTCACCTCATTGAAAAAGAAAAGAAAGAAAAATACTTGCCACAGAAAGGAGAGTGAGACAAAATATATCCTTCCAGTATCATTGTCTGAAAATGAAAATCTCATTTTGTGCCATCTATAACCTCAGTGAGAAAGTGGTTAGTTTGCTACATCATTGATACACCAGAACTCTACCTGATTATGTTATTGATCAGAGTTCTTTTAAATATTTCAAATCTATCTTATTTTACAGTGCTTTTGCTCTTATTTAAATTGTTTCCCTGCTTCTACTCACTTTCCTCTGAATCAATTTATATAAATCTTTCCAATTTATTCAAATCTTTCCCTTTCATAATCTTACATTAAAATGATACTCAATCATATTCATAGAGCATAATTTGTTCAGCCAATTCCCATAATCAGTACACCCTCAGTTTATAGTTCTTTGTTGAGATAAGAGATCCTATGGTGTTGGTTTTTTTGAATGTGTGGCTTTTTTTCTTTCTCTGACCTGTGCATTTTTTTCATACAACTATTAATAGGTTAGATTTCTTCCATTAATCACTTCCTTTTCATATCCTTTAAGCATTTATCCATTGGGCAATAGCTCTCAAACTTTATATTAGAGTCATAGATTCCTTATAGATCATAGATATCAGATTTTTATCTGAAAACTTACTACAAAGATCTCTCTACATTCTTCCTTTCCCAGATAAATATTTCCAACTTGATTATGCTTGTTTAAAAACTACCAAATTTTGTGCAATCAGAATTATTAATTTTATCTTCTTGGAACTTTGTATCCCCTATTTAGTCATGGACTCTTCTATCCATAGTCACAAAGATTTTTTCTTTATTTATATATAATGTGACTTTTTTATATCTAGATTATATATCCATTCAGATCTTATCTTGATATATAATGTGAAATGTTGCTCTGAATATGGCTGAACCTAATTTATGTCAATTTTTTTATTGTTTTCCCAACAGTTTCTTAATTAGTGAGTACTTATGCTAATGGTTGAGGTTTTCCTATTTATTGAACACTAATTGGCTATGTATACTTGAAGCCGATGTTTTAAATTGGAATATAAAACTTTTCATTTTCCATATTCTTGTTAGATTTGGACCAATGTTCTTACCTGTCATCAATTTTTAATAATAACTCAGAGAGTCCCTATTGCCTATTCATTAAGTATCAAATACTTTTTTGCCTAGCACTCATGGCTCTTCACAATACAATACAACTCCACTTCGCAATTTTTTTTTGTACTATCACATGAAAAACAAGTACATTATAGTTAAAAAGCAAACAGCTCTTTCTCTCTTGAAGGATCCCTACATTTTCATTCTTTCTTGTCTTTATTCATGTATTCCCTTATTGCCTGCAATGTCCTCACTCCTCTTCACCTTTTGATTTTCTACCTAACCTTTGCTTCCTTCATAGTGTATTTCCTGAATCTATAACAAATCCCTTCTCTAGAAACATTATTTTGTTCTTCTCAGAAGTGTTTATCATGGAATAGATTACACTATAATTATCTATGTATAAGTCATTCCTCCCCGCCCCAGCATGGTGTAGGTTCCACAAAGGCAAAAATCTTCCAGCATATAACATTGCATTGTGTACACAGTAACTGCTTAATAATTGCTTGTTATATTGAATTGAATCAAGGCTATGGTTGGGAGAAAATCTACTCTGATACTTAAAATGAAGTCAGCTTTTACAATTTTTAATGAATAAAATTTGAATATTTGCTTTACCAGTGTCTACACACTTGGGGAACAATATTTGGCTAGAAATACAGCACTGGAAATGATTTTACAGGTGATGAAAAGCAGATATTTCTTTATTAGTAAAATGAAGGAGTTGACCTCAATAATCTTTATCTTTAGCATATTTTTTTTTAGATCCAGCATTCTAGAATTCTTCAATATTTAGAAATGAAACTTCCCCATGCTGATTGGTCATTGACTCTGGGTCCATGAAATGGTCACATTTATAATGGATAATTGAATGCTTTGCCCATTTGCTCTAATTTTCTCATCATTCATTAAAAAGAAAATGAAGCCACATACACTAACATGTCTTCATGGAGCCTGCAGGTGTTCTCTCTTTCTCTCTCTCTTTTTTTCCTTAGAGGCTGGAGGAAGGATAATTTGCCCAATTTAGATTCTTCTTTTCAGCCACTTTGATAGTTGTGGGAAGAATGAGTAAAATTTAGAAAGGATAGATGCAAGTTGACTCTCCATCCTCTCTTTTTTGTAATAAAGTGATCCTATTTTTAGAAATGAAAGGCACCTTTTAGGTTATCTATATTTTATGACTGGGGAAAAGAAATTCCAAGAGATTAAATGACTTGTCTCACATATAAATAGCAAAATAGTAGTTAGTTCCTTTGATTCCAAAGTACCACTCTTTCCCCTACTACTATGGTTTGGTATCACATGTTCATTGGTATATTTATCCAAGAAGATGAAATGTGATTGCCTTACTAGTGTGTTCCCTTCATTGCACCAAAGAGAGAAACATGGATACACACATGGATTTTTGTTCAGATTCCCCAGGACTATAAAATATGAATAGTAAGAAAAGTAATTTAAAATTGAAAATGGTTTATATTTTTAAACAACATTTTCTCAATTTTCTTCTGTATTTAATCATGTCAAATGTGTATGAATAGCAATAAGCAGTATTCTTTTATGAAAATTAAATGTGAAAATATACATGTTCAGTTACTTTTAATAAGCAAACAACTCTGGTTTCACAGCCATTTGGCTATTTTCATTCTGATAAGAATTTCAAGCTTTAAGTCCCAGTAGTCATTTAGACTTAAGCAAATTCTCATTAGAATACTCAGATGGGGTCAAGTTATTTATGGAAGGCAGAAACTTAAAGCATTTGGTTCTGATGATGAATAGTCAACACATCTTCTTGCACCTCTGAATGATTGATCTCTACCAATAATGATGGCCTCAGAGAATATGCAAGGTGACAGATGGGCCCCTAAAACCAAACAAGAAGTGAGAAAAAGGAGAGGCAAGAGAGGTAGGGAGCTGGAGGGGGGAAGACAGAGAATGGGAAAGAAAGAGAAAGAGGGGGAGGGGGCAAAATAGTATGATTTAGAGGGAAGCAGGGAGAGAAAGAGAAGAAGCATATTGTATTATAATATCATAAATTTAGTAAAGAAACATACCCCTGCAAGTGGAGTCAAAAGACTTAGGTCTTCCATTTAATATATAACAAATAACTTTAGTTTTCTCAGATGGGAAATGGGAAAGATTATGACATACTGGCTGCATCACAGAAACAAATTAAATAATTGTGGCAAAGTGCTTTTAAATCTGGAGAACATTATGTAAATATGAATGATTATTTTGAGGTGAAAGATATGCTTTAAGAGGAAGTTGGAGAAATAAAGAAAGTGAGAACATAAGTAGATAAGGGGAACTAAAAGGGCATAGAAGAAATAAGAGATAATAAAGGTCATGAGGGAGGGACATTTAATTATTGTGCAGGATACTATGTGTTCTCCTAAAGGATTAAAAACACATTGACTTGACGGGAACAACTAGGCATCTGAGAAGATAGACAGCCATACCTGGAGAAAGGAGATCCTGGGTTCAAATCTGACCTCAGACACTTCCTAGCTGTGTGACCCCCATTTCCTAGCCCTTACTTTCTCTTCTGCCTTAGAACCAACACACAGTATTGATTTGAAGATGGAAAGTAAGAGTTTGTTTTAACACACGTGTGCTCACACACACACACAGATCATTTATCTCAAAGTAGCAAACAAAAGACAGCTGTCCAGTTTTGTAGTTTTTCAGTAACAAATTACCAATTTTTTACTTTCGGGATTTTTTTATTCTATTCTATTCTAATCTAGTGCAGGCACCTTTCCTTTCTGCTTCTATTGCAATAGCCTACTGGTGGGTCTGTCTGCCTCAAGCTTCTCCCCACTTAAATGAACTTATTATTCACCTACAAAAGGAATTTTCTTAAGCACAGGCACAGGTCTAACCAGGTTAACACCTTAAACTTCAATGACTCCCTATCATCGCCAAGATTAATAATAATAAAACGCACCGTTTGTCATTCAGCCTCCTTCATTACTTAGCTCTCTCCTATCTTTCAAGTCTTCTTGCACCTTACCCTCTATCAGGTATTCTTACATCCAATGGCATTTCTTTACTTAATTTGCTCCATGAATTTTTCTCTAGTGAAAAGGGTGTGTGTCTTATTTCACAATGTGATAAACATGGAAATAAGTATTACATGTTAACTTATGTACAACCTATTTCATATTACCTGCTTTCTTGGTGGGAGTAGAGAGAGAGAATATGGATTGCAAAATAACAAAATGAATATTGAAAAATTATGTTGATATATAATCAGGAAAAATAGAAAATGTATTATAATTTTAAAATAAAGATCCAGTGACTTTTTTTCCTGGCCTTTCCACTAGTAAGACACATCTTTGGACTCTGGGCATTTTATCTAATTCTCTATCTTGCCTGGAATGCTCTCCCTTCTTAACCTTGCTTGCTGAATTCCATAACTTCTTTTCAATCCCAACTCAAATCCCATTTTACTGTGGAAATCTTCCCTAATCCCTTTTAATTCCAGTGACTTCCTTCAGTTACTTATCTCCTACTAATCCTACAGAAAGTTTGTTTTGTATATATGTATGTATGCATATAAATGTTATCTCCATTCATTAGATTGTAAACTCCTTGAGAGCAGGGACTTTCTGCCTTTTTCATATCACCACTGCTTACATAGGGTCTGGCACATATTAGGTACTTGATAAATGTTTATTGGCTGGTTGGCTGATTTTATTCTGTATATTAGAATCTTAATTTTTGGAGATATACTCCTACTGCTATGGGACTGCCCACCCTGATAAATATCTTTTAAATTTCAGCTGAAGGAAAAGAAACATTCTACTCTAATGTAGTCTGTGTATTGTTTTCTTTATTTTCCTGTGAGATGACTGATTAAATAGAATTGTTCTCTCTTTTCTATTTTACACAACAGATGTTAATTTTCACTTAATTTCTTTGTTTGAGTTTGATTACTACATTTATTATTTTTTTTACATCCACAAATGGTGGTCAAATTGCAATCATAAATTAGAACTGGCCATTGAAACAGTTGGTTTCATCTGCAGCTATATTAAAGAGCTTGCTAAAGATCCCTCTCCCTCTTCAGAGATCCCTAAGGACTAAAGCATGGTCCTTTTCAGGAAAATTCACCTTCCTTTACCATTCCTATCGTGTTGTTCCTATCACTTCCTTTTTAATTTCCTAATGCTGACTTCTATCTATCATATATAATCAGTTAGGAAGACAAATCCATTTCATGTTGTACTCCTTAAATAGAAAATTCAGTGCAGTATCCATGTAAAGAGTTGTGTTCCTTCTCTTCCACCTGTTACCTCCAATTACAGGGATCTTAGAATTTGAATGTAAATGGTGGTTTTATAGATGATACAGCAAGATAAGCTATGACATTATAACTCTTCCATCAGGCCTCCATATATTCCTCAAGACTGCTCTTAATATGACTTTGTCAATCAGATGAAATCTGTTAGAATCACATAAGCCTTGATGAGGTGTTTCCATATGTAATTTTTTTATATTCATTTCCCTGACTATGAATACACTTAAAAGGGGAGGTGAAACCTGCAGTTAATCAGGACCTTGTCTGATTGTAATATATCTGTAGCAGATTAGCTTGCATGTACCTACAGATTTATAGTCATTACCCAGTAAATAATAACAATGCTAATTTAGGTTAGCATCCTACAGCAAAGAAACTTCATGTTCTGTACATTCCTCCAAATAATTCCCAAAAAAAGAATTGTGAGTCTTTTCTATTTGAAGATCAGCATGGACAGAATGTATAATAGAAGCAGCCTGGCCAGAGTGATTAGAATGCTGACCTTAGAAATGGAAGGACTTAGTTTCTTTTTTTTATTTTATTTTTTTATTTTTAGAAATAATTTCCCTGGTTACATAAGTCATGTTTTTATTTTACCCTTCACCCCCTTCACCCACCCCATCCCCTGACTCACCCCCTCCCCTCACAGTAGCTAATTCACATTTCCACTGGTGTGGTCAGTCAACACTTATTTACACATTATTGATAGTTACATGGGTGTGGTCTTTTCAGGTCTACATCCCCAATCATGTTCTCATCAATCCAAGTGTCCACGCAGTTGTTTTTCTTCTGTGTTTCTACTCCTGCAGTTCTTCCTCTGAATGTGGATAGTGTTCCTTTCCATAAATCCCTCCGAATTGTCTTGGGTCATTGCATTGCTGCTAGTACAGATGTCCATTACATTCAATTTTACCATAATATATCAGTCTCTTTGTACAATGTTCTTCTGGCTCTGCTCCTTTCAGTCTGCATCAATTCCTGGAGGTCTTTCCAGTTCACTTGGAATTCCTCCAGTTTATTATTCCTTTGAGCACAATAGTATTCCATCACCAACATATACCACAATTTGTTCAGCCATTCCCCAATTGAAGGACATACCCTCCTTTTCCAATTTGTTGCCACCACAACGAGTGCAGCTATAAATATTTTTGTGCAAGTCTGTTTATCTATGATCTCTTTGGGGTACAATCCCAGCAATGGTATGGCTGGATCAAAGGGCAGGCATTCTTTTATCGCTCTTTGGGCATAATTCCAAATAGTCCTCCAGAATGTTCACAACTCCACCAACTCCACCAACAATGCATTAATGTCCCAATTTTGCCACATCCCCTCCAACATTCATTACTTCCTCCTGCTATCATTTTAGCCAATCTGCTAGGGGAGAGGTGGTACCTCAGAGTTGTTTTGATTTGCATTTCTCTAATTATTAGAGATTTAGAACACTTTCTCATGTGCTTATTGATACTTTTGATTTCTTTATCTGAAAATTGCCTATTCATGTCCCTTGCCCATTTATTAATTGGGGAAGGGCTTGATTTTTTATACAATTGATTTAGCTCCTTGTATATTTGAGTAATTAGACCTCTGTCAGAATTTGGAAGGACTTAGTTTCAATTTCTACTTCTGATGTTTATTAGCTATGTGACCTATGGATTCAGTTGATAGGTTAGGATAGTTCCTAGTGGAGAAGGCCATGTAACTACAATAAAATCTCAAGATCCAAGGATATCCCTAGTATTGGAGAGCTATACTTATAAGACCTGAGTTCCAATCAAGTGTTTTTTTTATCATTTAAACAAATCAATTAAGATGATTCTTTTAAAATTAGATTTTATTAATATTCTTCTTTCTTACATTATCTAGATTTTCTTCTAATACTATTTGTATATCCTTCCATTGCTACTGTCATTTTTATTTTAAAATGTTTTGAAAGCAAGAAAAAGGGGAGGGGGGAATCAGCAAAATGGATACATCTAAAACATTCTGACCTTATAAGCAATATTCAATACCTGTGAACCCTATACCTTTGAAAAACTGTGGGAAAAATTGTCATATATTGTTTCTTTGGGGGCCAAGTTTATTCTTCATATTTCAAAATATTCCTTTTAAAATAGTTTTTGTGTGGTGGCTGTACTTTCCATTTATATAATGGAAGTCATTATATATACATATGTACATACATAAACACACACATATAGGTGCATATTTGTATATGTGTGTGGAGAGAGAATGAGTTTACTCATTCCATTTTCCATATTTCCATTTTCCATATGTCTTTCCCTACTTTTCTGTATTCATTATCTTCATTGATTCTTACTACACAATATTCTATTATATCTCTGTAGTAGACTTTGTCGAATCATTCCCCAGTTGATGGACATCTACCTTGTCCAGTCTTTTGCTACCTCGATGTGGTTTTTCTGCAAGCCTTTTGTTATATATAGAACTTTTCTTTTTATCAATGATTTCCTTAGGGTATATGTTTGAGAATATAATTTCTAGTCCAAATATTATGGACATTTGGGTCAGTTTAGTTCCTTAAACTCTCTCATAAGTTTCCTCATCTACAAATGCAAATTAATAATAATGTCAATTTCCTCACAATGTTGTTATGAAGATTATGTAAGATATATCTAAAACACTTTCCAAATCTTGAAAGCCCTATGTAAATGCTCATTAGTATTGTTATTATTATTTTATTGTTGTTGTGACTATTCTAAATTCTAAACTTTCTGGAATGAGTGTACTAATTCAAAGCATCACCAGTAGTGCATTAGTATGTCTATCTTTCAATAATCTCTCTAACATTGACAATTTCTTTTTCTCTCATTTTTTCCAGTTTATTAAATATGATGTAATACCTCAGAGTTATTTTGATTTGCATTTTCTTATCAGTGCTAATTTGTAGTATTCTTTTGTTTCTTGTTAATAATTTGAAATTCTTCTTTTAAGAGCTAAATGACTTTTGATCTTATATATTTTTGTTAGTTGTCTGTATTTCTTGGATACTAAACCAAAGATATTTGATACAGATTTTCCCCAATTGATTTATTTCCATTCTTATTCTAGATAAATTAATTTTGTTCATACAAAGTTTTTTTTTAAATTTCTTATAATAAAAATTCTCTACTTTATCTTTTGTCATTACCTCAGTTTCTTGTTTAAGTAAGAATGTATCTCAGTCATAACTGTGAAAGTTCTCTTTTGGTGTATTTTCAATAATACTTATCTTTGATTCATGTTGTATGCTCATTTAAAATTTATTGTGATATATAATTTACATATTGGTTTAATTTCTGCCAAACTACTTTCCAGTGTTTCTATAAATTCCTATCAAATTGGGAATTTGTTCCTGTTATTTATGTTTTCAGGTTTATCAAACCTGAGCTAACATCAGTCAGTTAGCAATCATTTATTAAGCACCTACTATACGCTGGCATCACTAAATCGCATTATTTATGATTCTACCTTGTCTAGTCTGTTCTATTTCTCTATTTTTAACTAAAGATAAATTATTTTGATGACATCTGTTTTATAATATCATTTTGGAAGTGGAAATACTTTTCCCCTTTCATTTCTACACTTAAAAATATATTTCAATTGATATTCTAGATCTTTTGTTCCTTCAAATAAATTTAATTACCATGTTATCTAGCTTTGATAAGAGTCCCTTTAATAGTATGATAAGTGTAGCATTAAATACATAATGGTAGTACTATCATTTTATTAAATGGGTATTATCTATTCATAAGCATTCAATATTACTCCAGCTATTCTTTATTTCTTTAAGGGGCATTTTATAATTGAGTCTATACAAATATCAACTATTCTTTGTTATACTCCTAAATATTTTATGAATTTTTAGTTATTTGGAACAGGATACCACTTTATCTCTTAAAAATTAAAAAAAATCCTTTCCTTCTGTCTTAGAATTGATACTAAGTATTAGTTCTAAGGTAGAAGAGCAATAATGGCTAGGCAATTAGAGTTAATTGACTTGCCCAGGGTCACACAGCCAGGAAGTGTAGGAGGACACACTAAACTGAGGAGCTCCCATTTCTAGACCTGGTTCTCTATCCACTGAACCACCTAGCTGCCCCATACCATTTAACCTTAATCACGGAACATTTATTAACTGAAAAGGCAAAAGTGAGAATAATCATGAGGGACAGTCACCTTCTCCCACCAATGCATACAGTGTTTCTGGGGGAGGAGATTGGGCACACACTTTTAGAAACCAAGAAGGAATGAATATGAGTAGGGAAACCAACATGGCCCAGGCAACTCATAAATCTGGCCAATAAACCAGACAACCTCCTTAGGAAATTGTACTGCTCCTAAATGCCCCCATTTTTGTTCTTAACTTCTTTGCTCTTCTGGTAGAGCAACTTCTCCACTGGAACTTTCAGTCCACTGATGCAGAGTTGAGATCTTTTAATGAAGGAAAAGTCCTTAAGTCTTGAGTCTATAGAATTATTCCTGCACTTTCCCTAGACTGGGGCTATGACAGAATTAGCTTTCTCAGAAATGCAAACAAACAAACAAACAACAACAAAAATTAGTTCCTTACATCTGGGATCTGCAGAGCTATTCATGTTATCTCATTGGGCTCTTAAGAGTTTCCCTTTCTCATGCTCATGTAGCAGTCACAGGGCAGCCTAGACTTTACTTTCCCCTTCCATCTGGCTCTTTAATTTGCCAAGCATTATTTCTTTGGGCAGTTAAGTGGCACAGCAGAATACCTACCCTGGGGTCAGGAATACTTATTTTCCTGAGTTCAAATCAGACCTCAGACACTTAGTAGCTTTGTGACTCTGGCCAGGTCTCTTCACTGTGCCTCATTTTCCACATTTGTAAAAGAAGCTGGAGAAGGCAAACCATTCCATTATCTTTGTGGAGAAAACCCTAAAGAGAGTCACAAAGAGTTGGACACAACCGAAAAAATGAACAACAAATAAAATTCTTTCTTTTCTTCAATCAGCTCCCTCAAACACAGAGATTTCTCCAATCAAAGAATCACCCACGTTCAATGCCTGTTTCCTGTGTGTGGCTAGTTGTGACTGAGCTCAGAGCTCTTCTGTACTCTGTTTGAAACTGCTCGGTTTATGTCTCAACTCTGCTTCTGTTTTCATCTTGTATTTTACTTCTGTCTTTTAATTGGTGACTGACTCCTTTCTCAAAGAAGATCTACTTTATGAAGTTACTAGCTATTACATTAGAGTAAAAAAACCAAAGAATCACATTTCCACTAGACTCCTAACAGATTGATAATATACAGTTTTCCCAATCAAAAAAAAAGTTCTATTTATTAGAATTTCCCAGCTATCACCCTCACAATAGTCATGCGTGAGATGCTGGGTGTAGGGTTAGGGGTCAGGAGGAAGAGATATACTTTGGCTATCATTGCCTCTTGTTAGTCCTTTTTATTTGAGGCTGCTTTCTCTTATTTTCTCTTAGCATTTTCCTCTAAAGGATTGAATTTTCTCATGTCCTCTCAGAATGTTCTGTCCAAATACTGAAGAGCTATAGTTTCTCATGTAAATTTCCTTTATACCCCAACTGCCCCCACCCGTCAATAAATACAAATTTCCTCATAAGAAAGGGTCATCCCACAAAATATGTAAAGTAGAACAATTTAAGACCTGGCACCTAATACCTCTAACTTTAGATGAGTCACTTAACCTTCCTGGGCCTAACTTTCTTCATCTGTAAAATGAAGGGGATACTCTAGATGACCTCAAAGATTCCTTTAAGCTTTAATCCTTGCTTTTATGAATTATTCATGAGTTCTTAACATAGTATTCATACATTTCTTTTGAAAAATATTTTGATGATTGGTATCATCGTTTCTTTTGTAATCATGAATTTTATTTTATGCATTTTAAAAACAACACTTTGGAAAAGGGCATAAGATTCACCAGACTGTCAGAGGAATCCAAGGCTCAAAAAAGTTAGTATCTGATTCAAGTCAACAAGTATTTATTAAGAACACAATGTTTTCTTCAGGGAATGGGCTTTTTTTTTTTCAACCTCCACCCCCACCTGTCCAAACCCAGATTAAATGAAAATATAATTTTGCCAACCTAGCTGCCCAAATTCGTTTTTGTTGAGATTTTCCTCATTTGCCAACCCCTTCCCTCCCCTTTTCTGGACATACTTGACAGAAAGATCCTACAATGAAACAAGGAGAAGCTGGTGAGGATAGTATTAAAATTTCCTAGTTTTTGTGAAAAGGATGATTCTTTTTTTTAATGAGTTCAATAAAATCACTATATCTTAAATGGAAACTCTTTATTGTATAAACTCGATGTGAAATTAATGCAGGCCCAGAATGGAGGAAGGTCATCTGCTACATAGAGATTCGATAGGGAAATTTGACAAAATTGAAATGTTGCCATTTTACCAAAGCAACGATATCCCCTTTTGCTTTCTAAACAACTTCCTTTCCATCATCTTTAAAAGATAGAAGCCTCTCAAAACTACATTCTGATAACATCTTGTGCTTCTTTGACTTTATGGTTTATGATTATACTTTCTTTCCAGATAATCAGAAGTGTATACAAAAGAAAGGAGAAAATGAATGCAAATGAGATTTTAGTTGGACATGAGGAAGAATACATTGCCTATCAGGGTAATGTTAAACTCCTATGCCAACTCTAGAGTACATCAGATCCTCTATTCTTCCAGAGAATGACACTCTGCTGAATAACAAACTAAAGCTTTATTTAAAGTGTCTGTACTATATTTTGAGTCTGACCCAGTAAAACTTTCAAAGGGAAGCTTCCAGAAAATATGGAAGGTCCTTGAAGGCAGGGACTTACTCCCATGCCTGGCACAATGTCTGGCATATCAGAGGCTTTTTGACTAATTGACTTGGACCTATCAATGATAACCTAAACCTAGCTGAAGAATCTGGCTTTTTATGAATTAGAAGAATATGGTTTTAAAAAATAAACTCTTACCTTTATCTTAGTATCAATTCTAAGAAAATCAATGGAAAGAACTAGGCAACCAAGGGCAAGTGATTTGCTCAGGATCATTCAACTAGGAAATGTGTGAGTACAGATTTGAAACTAGGACTTTCAGACTCCAGACTTGGCACCCTCTCCATTTTGCTACTTAGCTGCCCCAAGAATATGATTTCAAAACCCAAAGGAACCATACTATTGTTTCCCACTGAGATCCCTTTTTAGCACCAAAAGTGCCACTTTAGGAGATAGAAATAGCCAGTTGGTTTCTCAGTTACTACCATACTAATTGGAAGTCTTTTGATCTCTAACACAGGCATACCTAAGTGAATAAAGAAAGGCTCAGAAAGTGTGGTTAAGGACAAAGCTGCCTCTGACTTTGTGATGCAGTGTATTTCCTAAATGGTATGTATTCCACACCTAAAATGTCTAGCCTTAAGGCACAAGATATTCAATAAGGACATTCATGGCAAAGGAGAACTAAAGGGAAAGCCTCTCAAAAGGCCAGAGTTTCTAAAACTATATTGGTCTGTCAAAAGGAATTCCCATCCAACTCTCTTGCCAACCATCAATCCCAAAGAAACAAACTCAACCATCTTAGTTATAATGGGATAGAGTTAGAGCATAATTTCAGAGGGTTGGGATCTTTCTGCTTTTATAAACCAGCCTCAGAGGATAAAAGGAGCTGATGTCCTCATTATGTCAATTGGCAGCAGTAGTAGCTTACTTACTTTTTTTTTTTTTTTCCAGTTACGGAACTGTTCTGTCTCCCTGATTGTGAGAACACCTACAGATTGAATAGTCTCCAATACTCCATTGCTTTGAACCATGTTGACAACTGGATTGCCTCCTATCTGATCCCTGTTGGTCTTACTAGTTCCTGCCTTATCAAACCATGATTCTGCCCCATCTTGTTTCCTTGTTGATCTGCCTGCTGTCCCAAAGGTTCATAGGAGTAAAAGATTTGTAGTTGGAATGGACCAAGTCTCATTTAGTTCAACTATTTCAATTTAGAGAAGAGGAAATTGTTACTCCAGGGGTGTTATAGAACTTAGCAAATTTCACAAAGCTCCTAAGTGTTAGAGCCAAGATTTGAAATCAGATTCTCCAGTTCTGAATCCAGCACTGCTCTCATTATACATACTTCATCGCCCAACCCCTCCTTGCCCCACCTCCCAAAAAAGGTAGAAGGAGCAACTGAGAAAAGGCATGGATGTTGGAGAATTTCCATCAGAATAGATCTCTAAGAAGAGACTAAGCAAGTATTTTCCTACAATCTTTATATAGTCCATGTTTAGGATTCTACCTATTTCATAAAGCAAGGTGAACGGGTAAGGTAAGTTTCAACCTGGTTTTTTCCCACTCTTAGAAATATCAATTTTTTAGATAGGAATAAAAGAATACTTTTTGGCCAAGGAAAATAGAACAAGGCGATTAATGTGGGATTTTTTGTTGATTTTATAAAATTTTTATTTTTTTCTTTTGAACTTAATAAACCCCAAAGAAAAAGAGCATTAGATTAATGGGGGGGATTGGGGGAGGAAAAGATGGTTATACACGAAGCTTTGGATTTCTCTTACATATAGTTTGCTTTTCTAAATCTATAACCAGATCATCATGTACATTTCAAAGCTGTTCTGCTTGTTCAGAATTCCTTTGGACTTACCTTCTGTTCTTTTCTATGGAATCAAAACAAAACAAAACAAAAATAAAAACATGCTACCCCAAATTTGGAATAGCACAGCCACCTTTAGACAAGCAATCTAACATTTGAATGTAACTCCATTTGGCAGGGTCTACCAAAAGATGAAGGGAACATCACCTATCACCAATGTCTATCACAACACCTATAAATGAAAAGTTTCAAAGTAAAATTGGGTAAGTAAAGATCCCATTCAAAAGTCAGTGAAGTGGTAAACAGGCTGTAGAGCCCCAGCAATCAGAAGCAGTGAGGGATATGGGTTTAACAAGAGGCCCACATATTACAATGCATTTTAACTCCATTCATTTGGCTTTAGCCTTGTTTTGATAAAACTTGGCATTCTAGCAGGTGCAAAACAAAATTCCACCCATAAGGTATGGTACAGCTGAGTAGAGGAGGTCTGAGCAAAGGGACGGTAGACTCTGAACCCTCAGACTAGCTTATATGATATAGCACAAAGATGATTGATTTTAGAGTCAAAGCATCTGAGCTTAAATCCTTGCTCTGCTCTGTACTAGCTGTGTGACCTTAGGCAAGTCAGATAACTTTTCTGATTCCTTGTTATCTCATCCACAAAAAGTGGAGTGAGGTAGAAGGGCAGAGTAGATGATCTCTAAAGTCTCTTCCAACACTGTCTATTATTCTACAAAAGGTATTTTGTTCCAAAGGGTATTATGCACCAATCTAGTCCCCAATATGTTGCCCACACTACTTATTATCATAATAGTTACCCCTCTTCATTGGTGTACAAAGAATTTTCCAGTGCAGAAACCCCCTCTATCAAAACACATAAGTAACTATTTTATAACTTATATTCTTAGGCAGTTTCTTGGGGCACTGAGAGCTTTACTCAAAGATATTATTGGACACAGAGAATATTTGTCCACAACAGAATTCAACCTCATTTCCCCAACTAACCATATTTTTGCCCCTTGTACCAGCCTTTCTCTCATACCAATAAATGTTGTTCAGTCATTTTCAGTGGTGTCTGGCTCTTCCTGACCTCATTTGGGTTTTTTTTTTTTTTTTTTTTTTTTTAACAATGATACTGGAATGGTCTGCCATTTCCTTCTTCAGCAAATTTTACAGATGAGGAAACTGAGGCAAATAGGGTTAAATGACTTGACCAGGATTACACAGCTGATAAGTGTATGGGACTAGATTTAGGTCTTCCTGACTCCAGACCCTTGGCTCTATCTAGTGTGCAACCTAGGTGCCAAGCTAGTACATGTAATTCGTGGAATATCTGAGTTAGGAGAGGCTTCAGAAGTTGCTGATTTCCAATAATACCTGTAAAAAAATCTATTCTACAAAATGAATGCTTTTCTGACCCTTACTTGAAGATATCCTTTGAGGGAAAATTATACATCTTTAGGTAGCCCATTCTACTTTTGAATAGCTGAATTTTTTACCCTCTGTCCAGTTTAAATTTATCTCTTTGCAACTTCCACTCAGTTTTCCTAGTTCTGCCCTCAAACAGAGCAAGTCTAATCTTTTTCATATGAAAGTCCTTCAGATATTTGAAGGTAGATAGTATGTCTCCATGAAAGTTTTCCTACTGCTATGGGCCTGCCCAGAAGGTGGGGTTGAGTAGCAATCCCCCCCAAATAGAGGTTCAGAACAGCAAATTCTCACAGTGAAAAGCTTTAAATGCCAAAATAAAGAAGTCTGTATTTAATCCTATAAATGATAGGGAGACTTTGGAGTTTATGGAGTCGAGGATCAAACAATTATAAAACTATTGCAATAGTGAAGGTAAGGCATGATTTGGAGCTTATGAAGGTGGCAACTATGGGAACGGAAATAAGGAGATATATTCATGAGATATTTCAGAGAAACAAATGACATTTGACAACCAAATAGAAATGTGAGGTGAATGAAAGTAAGGAATCAAGGAAGACACTGCTATTGTGAACCTTGTTGACTGGAAGTATGGTGGCACCCTTGACAGTAACAGGGAAGTTTTGAAGAAGGATGAGTTTGTGGGGAAATATAATGAGTTATATTTGGACATGCTGTGTTTGAGATGCCTCTGGGTCATTCAGCTCTAAATGTCTAATGGGCTGTTCATGATATAGCACTGGAACTGAAGAGAGAGAAAGACTAGAGATAGTCATAAAAATCTGAGAATCCAAACAAACATAATAATTGAGCCCTTGGGAATTGATGAGGCCACTAAGTGAAAGTATGTAGGAAAAAAAAAGAGAATAAAATTCAACTTAGATTCTATGGAGTCATCCAGCATTAGTGGACATTCTTGTTTCAGTTGTGTTCAGCCCTTCATGACTCCATTTGGGATTTACTTGGCAAAGATTCTAGAGTGGATTTCCATTTCTTTCTGCAGACCATTTTACATATGAGGAAACTGACCAGGCAAGATTAAATGACTTGCTTAGAGTCATAGCTAGTAAGTATCTGAGACCAGATTTGAACTCAGTTCTTCCTGACTCTCTCTCATGAGTCTCATGTTCTATCTACTAAGTCTACAAGGAAAAAAATCCAATACCAGGATCTGAGGAGGAGAAATCACACTAGTAGTAAGAGAAGTGAGAAAGCAATGCCACAAAATCATAGAGAAGGGTGAATATTGGGGAGAAGATGATCCATAGTGTCAGGGGCTTCAGTTGGTCAAGCAATATGCAGGTTGAGAAAAGATTGTTAGATTTAGCAATTAAGAAATCACTGGTGACTAGAAAAAGTCATTTCAATTGAATGAGAAGGTGAGAAGCCAGAAAAGAGTGCTTAAAAAAAAGAGGGAATAAGAGGAAATGTACAATATATATATATATATAACTATATATTATAAATGTATAATATATATTATATATATGAAAATCTTTAAAAATGTGTATATATACATATATATATATATACATATGTTTTTTAAGGATTTTCAAAGGATATGTAAGCTTAAAGGCAGGCTCTGGTTAATACTAGTAGAATGGAAGGGCTTTGGGTTTATCTCTCAACCAAAAACTGAGCTAGCTAAGTTCTAAGAGATTTAGCACTAGCCCAACCACAGTGAATCATTATTCAGTCATGATAGCTTTCAAAGACTTGTTTATTACAATAAAAGAAGCTATAGTCTGCATGGATGAAGGGAATATACACCGTATAAATTCATGGATGGACAGAACATATGATCATAGAGATGACAATTTTGTTCTGCCATTTAGATATGTTCCTATTAAAGATATAAACACCCCTACAGACAGCAACTTTGGTATTTTATTGAAGCATTCCTAATGTCTCCTTGATAGAGGTTGAATGAGTACATATTGCTCTGGGTTTTTGTTGATGCAGTTGGCAACTAGCTACAGGATCTCATTTTCTGGACTATTGCAATAGCCTTCTGGTAGTTCTCTCTGACTCAATACTCTACCCACTCCAGTAAATCTTCCACTTAGCTCCCAAAGTGATCTTCCTAAATAACAGGGTTGACTATGTCACTTTCTATTCAATGGTTCCCTACTATCATCTAAATCAAATATTGACTTTAGAAGCCCTTACCTGTTCTCTTCCTTCCTCTTTTTTCCTTTTTATTTTTTGATTGTTTAACCCTTTCCTTCCATCTTAGAATCAATACTGTATATTGGTTCCAAGGCAGAAGAGTGATAAGGGCTTGGCAACGAGGATTAAGTAACTTGCCCAGTGTCACACATCTAGGAAGTATCTGAGATTAGATTTGAATTAGAGACCTCCAATCTCTAGCCCTAGCTTTGAATCCATAAGTCACCTAACTACCCACTTTTTCCTCTCTTCCTTACAACTTACTCTCCTTTATTTACTCTAAGATTCAGCAATATTGACTTCTTTTTTGTTTCTCAAGCATTATGCTCTATTTCTTGACTCCAGCCATTTTCATTGGCTGTCTCCTATCCCTGAAACTCTTTTCATCTTTTCTACCTCTTGGTTTCCATGACTGATCAATTCTCAGCAAAAATATCTTCTTCTTCAAGAAATCTTTTACTATCCCCTTCATGCAAGTGCTTTCTCTCCCTCTAAGCCTATCTCCAAGTTATCATATATATTACTTATTTGAACATACTTGTTTGCATGTTGTTGTCATCAATACACTGTGAGTTCATTGGGAAAAGAAATATTTTTCCCCTTTATATCCTCCAGTACATGGCCCAAATTGTTCTTGTTGAGCCATTTCATTCATGTCTGACTCTTTGTGACCCCATTTTTGGAGTTTTCTTGGCAAAGATACTGGAATAGTTTTCTATTTCCTTCTTTAGCTCATTGTACAGATGAGGAAACTGAGGTACTTAGTGTTAAGTAACTTGTCCAAGGTCACATAACTAGTAATTTGAACTAAAAAAGATTACCCTTCTCATTCCTAAGCTCTATCCTCTACCATCAGCTGCCCCATAGTTGGTACATAGTAAGTACATGACAAATACTTTCTGATTTGACTTTTTTTTTCTGTTTCACATATTTGGTTAAGTGATTTCATCTCTGACACTTTACTTACGCCTGCTTCCTTCTTATCCCAAGTAAAATCCCACCTTTTATGATCCCCCATAATTAGAGTCTCTTCCCTTTGCTGATTATTTCCAATTAATCTTGTAAATAGCATATTTACACATAGCTATACATAGTCTTTTCTCATTAGATTGAGAGCAAGGGTCGTTGTCTTCTTTTCTTTGTAGATCCAGTTCTTAGTACAGGCCCTTATACATAGTAGATGCTTAAAAATGTTTATTAACTTATTGACTAGATCATAAACTCCTAGAGGATATGAACAATATTTCAAGTCTCTATGTTTCCCCAATGTCTGACAGGAGAATCTACTCCTAGTAAGTATTCATTGACTATCCTTTTGATGATTGGGCAGCTAAGTGGCTCAGTGGATAGAGAGTCAGCCCAGGAGATGGGAGGTCCTGGGTTCAAATCTAATCTGAGACATTCCCTGGCCCTTACCTCTCTCCTGCCTTGGAAACAATACTTAGCAGCAATTTTTAGACTGAAAATGTTTAAAATCTATACATACACACATATATATGTACATGCATACATACATACATATATATATATATATATAAAACCTTTTGATTATAATGATGATGAATCATTCAGAACACTTCTTCTTTTGTAAAGAAATAGAGATATTTGGATAAATGAGACTTAAATCCATAAAACTTTCCATACTAACACTAAACAACTTACTTGATTTGGACCAATGAAAGGCCAACCTAAGTCATCAGAAAGTGGCCTACTAAGTGATGACTCTTTTTTGCTACAGACTCATGACAACCAATTCCCAAGTAATTTTCAGTTGTTTTTCAGCAATGTCCAACTCTCTGAACCCATTTGGTGTTTTCTTGGCAAAGATACTTAAATTCTTTGCCATTTCCTTCTCCATCTCATTTTACAGATGAGGAAACTAAGGCAAAAAAGGTTGATTTGCCCATGATCACACAGCCAGGTTTGAACTCACTTAGATGGTAAAATTCTCATTGTTTAAAGAAGTGGTCATGTCAAAATTTCAGATACTTAAAGTATGTCTTCAAATAAAATATGTTCTCCTTTGGTTTTCAACTTATTTATATAACAGCCTGATTAGGATCAGAAAACTACAGAGACAAAGGAAAACTAAGACAAAAATCCAATTCTATGAATCCCTTCTCCAACTTCTCTCTTGGAGTATTCATTCAGACTCCAGTGAGTGAGAACCTAAATCTTCCAAAGCAGTTCACATAATGTTTGTATGACTTGTTAGGAAAATTTTCCTTATCTCAGGACTAAATTTAAACCATTCTAACTTCCTCCCATTGATATTAGTTTTGACCACTGAAATCAAGAAGAACAAGTCTAATGTAGGAAGCAGTTCTTGAAAAAAAATTTTAAACCCTTATCTTCTGTCTTAGAATCAATATTGTGTATTGGTTCCAAGGCAGAAAAGTGGTAAGAGCTAGGCAATGGGGGTTAAGTGACTTGCCCAGGATCACACAGCTAGGAAGTGTCTGAGGTCAGATTTGAATCCAGGACCTCCCATCTCTTGGCCTTACTCTCCATCCACTATACCACCTACCTGCCCCCTTTGAAATTCTTAAAGAAGTTCTCATACTATCTGTCCACTCACCAAATCCTTCCTTTAGTTCTTTTCTCTGGTCCTGGGGTGAGTACTTGTACTTGTCCTGTTGCTCATATTCATTGTTCTATTATAGCTTTGTGGTAGTGATAGGAATTCCCATGGAATTCGTTATTTTGTCCATTGCCAATCAATTGAGACAGATCACAAGGGGGCTTGTATTCTGAGAAATTTTTACTTTATTCAGTAGGTAATGAGGAGTCACTGATAGCTTTTGAGTAGAGGAGTAACATAATCAGAATCATGCATTAGAAAGCATTTCTTTTGGAGGGTGGAGGGAGCTGCTGCAGAAAGTGTGATTTACAAAGTGAATAGATTTATTCAGTGAGGGTAATTGGAAGGTTACTAAAATAATCAATATGGGAAATAATCACATTCTTACCCTTCTTACATGATATTCCAGCTAGACTAAGCCACATGTAATTACTGGAACTTGTCCTTCTATTTTCTTTCTTTATGCATTTCTATAATCTTGTCCATATATCTCCACATATTATAACCAATAATTTTCAGAGCTTGAATTTGAACCCACATCTCATGTGTCTAAGACCAATACTTTTTCAAAAAGGCCATGGTGTCTTTCTGATATAATAGTTTTTACCAGGAAATGTAAAATCCCAACTGGATTAAAGTTAAAGACTTAAATTTTAGGGGGACAAGATTAATCTATCGTCAGGAAAAGAGACAGCTTGGTGGAGGAACACTACTTCATATTTCTTTGTTCTAGTAGGGAAGTTGCTGGCTTCTGGAATGAACAATCTTATACTTCACGGTCAGTAATTAGCATTGAGCAATTATTAGGTACCTTGTGAACTGAACTTTAGGGAGATAATTTGACAGTTGAACAGAGAATAGGCTGAAATTGAGAGAGACTTGGTAAGTCAGGAAGGACCACCCAGAAGGTTGTTGTAACAGCTAGGCAAGAGATAATGGGGGCCTTCACTAAGATGGTGGCATTGTCAGAGGATAGATGAGGGAATATATAAAAGGTGATCTGAAAGTAGAAACAACAGGACTTGGAAACTGATTGAATATGGAGTGTAAGAGTGAGGGATCAAAATGGCAATTAAATTATGAACCCATTTGACTGAGATGGGTGATACTCTCTCCAGTAATAGGAACTTCAGAAGATGAGAAGGTTTTTCAGAGAAAGAGATGAGCTTAATTTCGGACATGTGAACTTGGACATGCCTATAGTATGTCCATTTTGAGATGCTCAATAAGTAGTTGGAGATACAAGACTAAAAATCTGGAGACATGTTAGAACTGGACAAATAGGTTTGAGAAACACTTTTATAGAAGTGATAACTGAATCTGAGTGCTGATGAGATCACCAAGAAAAACTATAATTGGGGGAAAAAAGGGCCAAGCGACAATGTCTTGGGGGAACATCCTTAATTAATGGGCAAAGGAGTGGTCAGATAAGTTGAAGAAGATTCAGGAGAAAACAGGATCACGAAAACCTCTATAGAAGAGAGTATCTTGGAGAAGAAGGTGATTAACTTCCATCATTTCTAAGGAATATCTCCAACAACCACATCCTGGACAGACTTCAGTTTATTCTTCTCACAAAACCTGCTTCAAGGAGAAAAAGGGAGATTAATATTGAGCACTCCCATTATTTTAGGAAATTTGTGTGATTTGGGGCGAGTTTCTTCAATTTTTGGGAATTCAGTTTCTTCATCCATAAAACAGGGAGGACCAGATAGCCTCTGTATTCCCTTCCGATGAAACATTTATAATCCTATACTCTATGATCTCTTAATAAATAAGGTTTACCTTTATGTACAAAATCATTTCAGAGCTTCCTCTCCTTAAATCTCCCTTCCCCATCTACTTTTTGATTCTTGAAATTACTTCAATAAGGAGAAAAACTTTTCATCACTATATATACACATTTAAATATGCATTTATGTATACATTTTTACAAAATTTAAATTTTAAAAAGAATAGAAACTAGACCTACAATTTAATTGACATAAGGAATACCTAAATGAGAAAACTCATTTTATCAAAACAAATTGCATGGGGCATTGAAAAATTAAGTGAATTGCCCAGAGTTACAATGTGTATCAGAGGTAGAAATTAAAATCGGGTCTTCTTGGCTGTATCCACTATACCAGTGGTTTTAAGCAAAAATAGAAACTGGACTTAGTAAGCTATATATAAGAATCCCTGTCAAAACTACATATTGACATCATCTATGTTCCATTGTATGTTATTTATTTTGTCAAACATCTGTCTGTTTTGAATTCAGGGAAGTGCTATTTGAAAGTGTCTAGCAGACTTACTATGGGCATGTGGGGGCTATGAGACTACATTTCCCATGATTCCAATGGGTTCCCGGTTTTTGGGGCATGGGGACATCAAACGTCCCCAAGCATAGGGCAGCTTAAATTCGGAGGAGGGTCTAGAGAAAGGTCTCTTGGTTTTCCTGGGTGGCTGGCTGGCATACGAGAGAAAGAGGATGGGCACCAGCGGTAAATTTAAAAGATAGTCAANCTGGCTTTCTTTTCCTGTAGCCATACTGAAACAAACCCTATATGTTGATATGAGGTATGCAGCTCTGTAAAGTGTTAATGGCTAGGTAATTAGGGTCAAATGACTTGCCCAGGGTCACACAGCAAGGAAGTGTCTGAGGTCAGATTTGAATCCAGGTTCTCCTCTCTACAGATCTGGCTTTCTATCTCCTGAGCCACCTAGCTGCCCCTGTAATGTGTTAATTCATAAATTATAACAAAAAACTGTATGTTTGGAATTGGGGAGCTGCCATTTAAAAGTATGTTACAAATTTCCTATGGACACGTGGGGGCTATGAGACCCATGATCCCAATGGGTTTCTGGTTTTTGGGTGTGGGGACGTCTGACGTCCCCACCCATAGGGCAGCTTAAATTCGGAGGAGGGCCTAGAGAAAGTCTCTTGGTTTTCCTGGTTAGCTGGCTGGCATATGAGAGGATGGGCTCTGGGGGTAAATTTAAAAGATAGTCAACCGCAGTCATATATATATATATATATTTTACCAACAAAGCCATGGTTATTAAAATATTAATTTCTCTTATTTTATCAGTCTTAATTATTTTTAATCATAACACATCTACTAGTTTTAATCTGTAGGAGCTTGACAACTCTGAACTACCCCTCACTGCCTCTCAAAATTATAAGTGAAAGGCTGAATAATGATGGATCATTAAGATGAAATTTCATGTTTTAATGACAAAAAATTTTAGGAAATTTTACATTTTTAAATCCTTAACTTCTGTGTATTGACTCCTAGGTGGAAGAGTGGTAAGGGTGGGCAATAGGGGTCAAGTGACTTGCCCAGGGTCACACAGCTGGGAAGTGTCTGAGGCCGGATTTGAACCTAGGACCTCCAGTCTCTAGGCCTGACTCTCAATCCACTGAGCTACCCAGCTGCCCCTGAAAAATTTTAGGAAATTTTAGATTTCACTCAGAATACTATTTTTATAGACCTATATTTATAATGGGTTCTATTTATGACAGGGGTCGGCAATGTATGGCTCTCAAGCCATATCTGGCTCTACCTCCCAACCAGCCAGTCCGGTTAGAGCCCCAGGATGTGCTCCAGGGGGCCCTTCAACCCCCACCCCATATTCCAGCCCCTTCGGCCTCCATCCTCCTCCTTCTGCAGGAGTTTATGGCTCTCACGGCCAAAAAGGTTGCCGACTATTGATTTATGGGAAGATTAACATATGAATGTTTTTACCTGAAAAAATCAGAGCTACTTTTTATATAAACCTGGCTAATATGAAAATATAAATACTGATCTCCTCCATAAGAATTATGAGTGGATTTTTGCCCTCACTCCAACTCAAGTAGAATTCTTCTAGCAACTCTATAATTAAATCGTTCTCCACTAGATAGCCATTTTTAAAACTAGATTTTGTTTTTATTGTTACCATTGTTCAGTAGTGTTCAACTCTATCTGACAGATACTGGAATGATTTGCCACTTTCTTCTCCAAATCATTTTACAAATGATGTACTGAAGCAGAGTGAGATGATTTGCCGAGGATTACACAGTTAGTAAATGTCTGATGCCAGATTTTAACTCAAGAAGATGAGTCTTCCTGACTTCAGGCCTGGCACTCTATCCACTGTGCCACCTATCTGCCCCCCAAAATATAACCAGATTTCAGAAGTATTTAGGCTAGTGGCTTCATATATAACTTTTCCAAGAATGTATCAAGAAATGATCTCAATTTGTAAAGCAAAATCTGCCTTACATTTACTGAATTCCACCCTAGATTGGAAATTCCAATAACCTGCCATGAGTAAGAATTGGGTACAAGAAAGAGCCTCAGGCAGATTTAAATAAAACACTGACATTTTGAAAAATGAAGCAAGTCTTTCTTTCTTCCCTATTCCACCAGCATCAATATGGATACTTTGCTTCTTCAGACAAGAAAAAATAAGAAATACTTTCTTTTTTTTCCCCTTGATCAAGTAGCTACTTACTATAAAGTTTTGGGGTTCTCTAGGGGTCTATATGGACGATGGTAATTTGTAAGTCATGTAAGAATGAAATTGGGAAAAAAAATTAGAATTCACCACTTTTTCAGTGTCTTTCATTTTTGCAAAGTGAAACAGGCAAATCGGTCAGGCACATGGATGAGGCACATGGACGGTAGCCTATTTTTATTATTTTTTTTATACCATATAATGTATCAGCCATTATTGAAGGTAATTCCGAGACATACAATTGAAGACTGTGATTTCCTTTTATTCCAAGTTTCTAATTTTATTAGGATTTTATTATGAATGTTTTGATAGTACTAACATATTTTACAGCATACCTCGTTGTTCTTAAGAGATAAGCAAATTTACTGTGACACTGTATTAGCAGGGACCGTGTCCTTGTCAAGGAACAGGAAGATGGGGTAGCACATTCGCAGGGACTGGAGCCACTGTCTCTGACCTGAAAACAGATATATTGAATTTAGTTTGTTGGACATAAGTTAATTATCAAGTTTCATCATATAAATTGTCTTCCAAGAGAAAAGGCAGCGTGATGGCTCATTACCAGAGTGCTCCTCGCACAAGTTCATCGGAGCCCTGCTCTCCGATGCCAGGAGCCACTGTCTCAGATGGAGACTTTAATTCATGGTGATCCTGCAGGGTGCTTAATTTCTGGTTCTCTTTTGTGGAGTGGCTGAGCATGCATTCTTCTCCCTAATGGGAACGGCTCTGCTCTAAAGGAGGTTAAACATAACGAACCCAAGTGGCCTGCCTTATTTCTGATCTACAAATAGTCTCTGGGATGCAGATGGTATGAAAGAGCCTGTCATTTTCTTTCTTTTTTTTTTTCCAGCAAGAAATAGCAAGTGTATTATATTTTCTAAAAAATATTTGCTTTGAATAAAGACAAAATGAGTAAACTGAGGCACTATGGTAGAGGATTAAAAAGTCAAGGCACCAAACATCCCAGATCGATTTCTAGTGAAAATGATATCATCATCTCTATAGCTAACGCTCAAGTTACTCTGTGAGTGTTTCTGTATTGAGAATGGATTTATATGTAAAAGCTTCAGGGCTTTTTTTTTTTTTTTATCCCTTACGGCCCTGCTAGAAATTTGCAGGTGATGAGAGAAACCTTCATTCTGATAAAAGAATAGGCCAACCTACTGATTGGAGAAAATTACATGAAGTTTTTTTTTTTTAATCAAAGTCTCTGTGGTCTGCTGTCTGATTTTCTAGGCCAGATGTCAAATGTTTTTCACTGATGTCGATGTTGAAGTAATCACTAAGCCAATTCCAAGAATGAGTAAGTGAGATAGTAATAACATTTCATTTCAGGGTTACATAGGTTTCTTCCCCACCCCCAGACATGAACAAAGTAACAAGACCTCTCTGATTCAATATAATTAAATAAACTATTACTTTGAAAAATTTTGATAGAGTTTTGTGTGTGTATGTCATCAGACTAAATGTGGACCTATCTGTATTCATATATATGTGTAGAAAGAGAAATTTCTTGAAATATGGGAACATATGTAGAAAGAAACCTTCAGCTAAAAGGCAAAAAAAAAAAAACTCCCCACATTTACTGTTTTCATATTTTTAAACATTTACATTTAATTTAAAATATAATTACATTTTTAGTATTTAATCTATTTTATGCAATTTATCTACACTGCTACAGTATTAGCCAGGCATTTTGAAAATGCTGGAACTCACTAGAAAAAAAAGGGACCTTCTATTGGTCAAAATGGCAGATAGATGAGTCGCTGACTTGACGCACATTGAGCTTTATGAGTCAGCAAGTTATCTGGGTGGGCCTGAGGAATAGGACCAAAATAACATTTTGCCCTTTGATTTAGAATTTAATTGAAGCTGCATGTAAATATATAGTATTGTGCTTCTGCAATTTCCATCCCACTCACCAAAACACTTCCTTTATCTGAAAACAGCCGTATTATAGAAGTAGCAGGTTTATTTAGGAAAGTGACAAATAGCTCCTGTGCCCTTCCAATCTAGCTAAAGACTGTGCAGGCTTGGGTCTGTTGGCAAGTTGGGTAGATATTACAGTCTTGCAAGTAATGTTTGGGTAATTGAGTCATCAAACATTTATGAAGGAATCTCCCACTTTCGAGGAACTGTGCTCTACTTACCCCTGCTGATAAAAAGACAAAAATCTACATGTCCTTATCCTAGAGCGGTTTACTTTCTACTTGTAGAATAACACAAAGATAAATAAGGGCAAAGTATATTTAAAGCATTTTTAAGGGAGAGAATGTACTAATGATTGGGTAGGGGAAGATCAGGAAAGGGTTGAGGCAGGAATTGGCATCTAAACAATGTTGCATTTGAAACTAGGCATTCTAGAAGACTGTAGTGGGGAGGTAGTGTATTCCAGCCTTGCACAACTTAAGCAAAGACATGGAGACAGGAAGAGTCATGGACAGTGACCAGTCAATGGGACTATTCAGCTGGAGTAGGGAATTCACAAAGGAACAGAAATAGGGCACATTTAGCCTGTAAAACGCCTACATGCCACACACTTTCATTCCTAGAGTTCGCCAATTAACTCTCTTGTTCACTGTATCACAATTCTAAGAAAAATCATTTCAGTGGTGTAGGACTCCTGTATCACACATTTTAAGATCTACTATGGACTACTGGCTCCCATCCATATATATATGTGTGTGTTCTCCCTACTCCTGCCCCTTGCCTTAAAGTTCAACAGTCTTTCTCCACCTCCTCTTCCTCCTTGCCCCCCACCAAAAAAACCCCCCAAAATGTGAAAATGGAAGCAGAAAATTCCACAGCAAAGGGTAGACTACTGTCTCAGGCATATTTACTATGCACCATCACCATCTCCTCAAATAATAATAATAAAAAAAACAGATTTTTAGGGCTTACATTGGTCTTTTAGGGTGTCTTCCAGATTTCCATTAGCTTAAGTAGTCTGATCTACTTAGGATTTAGAGTCAGCACCTAATGTCACAAATGATAATTACAACACTATTTCAAATATACCTTTTTCTATTAAAATATCATTCCTTGAACACTTTTGCACAGATGTTTGTTAAGTTAATACTAGCTACATCTTAAGGATCTGGAAGAAAAAGACCTCTATGTAAGGAAAAACCCTAAAAAGGTATCCAAGACTGGCTTTGGTGTTATACCACACAATGTGCTAGAGTGATATTTCAATATGGTCAACTTAAATTTAAAGTTTGATTTTGCATTTAGCCACGCATTACATTCATTTTGATCTGATTAGCTTAAATATGAGCAAGGCAAATTTTTTATTTTTATTTTTAATAATTGTGTGTATATGTGTATAAGACATAAACTTGTAATTTCACCAAACAGACAATACTCAGTGCAGAAACTCCCTCTATGACAATTTGTCTTTGACTTTTTATCATAGAGAATTGACTAGAAAAATGAATAGTCAAATATTTTGTCCATAGTTGCCCTGTTAGCTAGTAAATATCAGAAGTAGGTCTTGATCATGGATCTTTAAGACTGCAAGGCTAAATCACTTTCTGAAGGCTCAGGATTTGGTGACAGGATTCCACGCTTTTGATTTTATCATTATATTTCAGATGAGGAATACAGCCAGAATGGTCAGAGATCTTCCCTAAAAGTTTCTATTAAATGGGCAAATGGCTTGTCCAGAGTCATACAGCTAGTGTCAGAAGCAAGAATTTTAATCCATCTTTTTTAACTGCAAGGTCAACCCATTATCCATTATCCCAAGATCCTTCTCACTATTATTACCATCATCATTACCATCCTTATTACTATCACAGTTGCATCACACTTTCATGTTTCTTTATGTAGCCATTATTTTTCTCAATTTTGGAAAAATAATAATGAAACATGAAAACACAAATCCAAATTGGGATCAATATACATTATAATATCTTGATTAAGAAAATATATTTTTATGACATGAAGCATCTATTATTGTGTTTCTTTTCTTCACTAATCCTAGGTGTTATCATGCTTAGAAAGGAGCAATTCATAAGCCCCTTTCAAAAAAGTCAGAAACCAGAAAAATTTTTGCTTATACCTTCAAATTCTACACATATTTATTTGTAAACCCTAATGCCCTATCTAAATGTAGTCTATTTAGGTTATTATTATTTAATCTCTTAAAGTACAACTTGGATGAATGGTAATATATGCAAGCTCAAGCTATCATAAGTTCATTTTAGAAAATACCTGAATCATTATAACATTCAGTGAGGGATAGAAAAGGGTAATGCAGACCATAAGCCATCCACAGCACTGCTAACATTGTATTAGAAGCCATTATCATTGTCACATTGCCGGATACTTTTTCAACTTAAAAATAAAATCTATAGACTATGCTGAATGATCTCTCCCTTGCAGGACCATCATCCTACCTCATTGAAACACTGAGATAAGATATTCAATGGGTATGAATACTCTTTACTTTTCATTGGGCTTTAAAAAAAAGGCCTGTGTAACTATATTCATATTTTATGCTGAAGTGGGTCCCATTTCTAATTCCCATGACCAATGATGGATGAAACTCAAAAGGTATGAATTTGTAGCCAATAATTCAGATGCTTATAACTTTTGAAAGAATAGATTGAGAACTCTTATAAAGCTAGATCATAATATTGCAGATTATCCCTGGCTCCAAGAGTGTTTTTTTCAACTCTATGATATTAACCTACCTTAGTATTTTGTTAGTTCTAATTCTGATCAAATAAAAAGACTTGAGCAGAATATCATAAATTAAATAGATAATTTTTAGCCTGACTTCTCAAGAAGGTTAAGAATGAATATCACATAAGTATCAATTTATTATTCTAAAGAAGCTTATATATTCAGACAATATGATTCAGTTTCTTCCTTTCAGACACAATTTTCATACTTATTTTGAGAAGAATAAATATGAGGAACTTGAACAGCTAAAAGAACATCTTTAGCTCTGTGTCCTTTTTGCAATTTAGTAGCCTGAGCTTTTTTCAGCAAAGTTTGACTAAAAAAGTAAAGAAAATATCCTCTAAGTAAAACTGACAGGGAATTGATTTTAGAACTTCTGCATCCTAATATATTCTAGGGTAAGCAAAGGCTGTGTGAAAATCTCAGTTCACACATGCACAAAACAAACAAAAAAATGCAGAGTTTTGGGAAAAGTCCTTTGAAAAAATTGGAAGAGATCACTTTGATTTATGAAATATCAGGTTTAAAAAAGGTTTCATAGAGTAAAGATATAGCATCTGAGTTTGGCCTTGATTGCAAGGGAAGAATTCATTGATAGAGAGAAGGACATTCTAGATGTGGAAATCATATGAGCAAAGGTACGGAGAGAAGAGAATGTGGCACCACACTAGATGACAGTGATGATGATGATGATAGCTAATATTTATAAAGCACCTATAATGGATCACTCTGTTAAGTGCTTTTACAAGTATCACATTTGATCTTCAATAATAACAAGTGTGTGAAGTGGGTACTATTAGTATGCTAATTTTATAGATGAGGAAACTTAGGCAAACAGAGGTTAAGTGACTGACTCAGGGTCATAAAGTCCAGTTTGGATGGAATATGTAAGAAACTAAGGAGAATAGTGTAATATAAAGGTGGACAGGTGGGTTGGTAGGCTTTGAATGCCAGGATAAAAATGTTACATTTTACTCAATCAGCAAATACAGAGCCATGGGAGTTTGGGGATTTTTTGTTGTTTTTTTTGTTGTTGTTGTTTGTTTTGTTTTGTTCTAAATAGAGAAATCATAATAACAGAGTGGTCTGTTAAGACTAGTAACAAGACAATGATGCATTTGAAAAGGTTACACTTGAATCAGGAAAACTTTAGAGATTGTTAAAGACAATTAGGACAAAATTGGAATTTTGGACAAAAATAGGAAGGGGACAAAATATTATTTATTTCTTAGAACTGGGAAATTCAAATTTTGAAATGTTTCCTTAAAGTATGCATATTATTATCATTGAACAAATACTTATAAAGAACTTGGAATCTTCTAATTTTAAAGCTAGAGATGTTATGAGATTATTTGGTTCAACCTCTTTGTTTCTCATATGAGAAAAGTCATAAGAATATATTTTAAACACCTATATCATTATTCCTTTCATAATAGGAGGGATGAAAACTGAACAAAGCAGAGAGAGTATGGGAGAAATTTTCTTAAACTAATGAAATAGAACTAATGATAGAGATTAAGTGAAAACAATACAAAATACTGATTTATATTTAAAATCATAAGTTGATCAACCCAGCTTTTATTAATGTGTCACATCCCCCTATTAATAAACAATGTTACACTCAGAAAAAATAAAATCTTAAATTCATTGTATTAAACTAAACACAATAATAAAATTGAAAATTTGTGATTTTTTTATAACTAAATGTTTTTATACAACTGTACCTACACCAGGTTCCTTCGCCTCAGAATAAATTTAACACTTTAAGGCATAAATCACATATGTTTATAAACTCCGAAATTGAGATATTTAGATAATTTCTACAAATGACATGAAAAAAAGCAATGCATATTTATCCCTATGCCTTTTTCTATGTTTATGAGCAGGTTTATAAATGGATAGTAATTATTAAAACATTGTGGGAAATGCTAGATTACAGAAAGAAATGCTAACTCCTAATAAAAATCCTAAACATATATATGTATAGATATGCTATAATATATACTTATGTAATATGCTTATTTATTTTCTATATTTTCATCATATATACATATGTATTCATTGTACCTTCTTCCTCATCTGTTCTAAATATTCCAGATGTAGTGCATTAATTATTGTGGACTGAATACAAGACTCAGAGTAAAATTATTTACCCAAAAGCTCATAAACTTAGAACCAAAAGTTTCCTTAGAGATCATGTAGTTCACCTTCCTTATTATAAACAGGAAGCATCAGAAACTCTGGGAAGTGAACTAATTAGCTCAAGGTCACACAGATAAGTATCAAGATCAGAATTTGAAAACAGGTCCCTTCACAACCAGATGTAGCACCTTGTCTACATTCCCAAACTGTCTCCTTGATCTGTCCCAAATGAACACACCAACTGATTTAAATAAGAGCTATTCTTGGAACAGCTAGATGGATACTTCCTGGCTGTGTGGCCTTGGGCGAGTCATTTAATTAACTCCAATTGCCTGGTCCTTACTACTCTTCTGCCTTGGAACCAATATTTACTATTGGTTCCAAGGCAGAAGGTAAAGGTATTTTTTTAAAAGTAAAAGTTATTCTTGTCTCCTAAGAGTTTAGAATTTAAATTAAATTCTATTAATAGAGACCAATACTGAAAGAAGTAATACAAAAAGGATTCACATTTATGGAATGCTTTAATATTAACAAAATATTGACAATAGAATTAAAATGTGGCGTAAGTGCTTGTAGGAAAAAAAAATTCTTTACAGAATGCACTTGCCAAATTTTAGTTCACTTTAGGGATGGTAAGGAAATACAAATGATTCTTGAATTAAAGAGCAAAAGAAGAAAGTCATCCAGATCAAAGGAAAGTATTGTCCCTTTTCTGATCAATCTGGGCTGACTTTGTGGGGAATAGAGATTTCAGGAGCCATCTGGATAATGAGGAGCTATGAAGCAGGTGTTCATTTTCATAAATGGCAGAGTTTGGATGTTCTTCTCTGTTACGGATATGGCTATTTTTTGTTATTTTTGATATGTTCTTCCAATTGTTCTTGAACTAATTATGTACAATGTTATTCTGTAAACTAATTTTAATTTTTCCCCAGAAGATTTTCAGTCCTCATTTTCCAGGCTAGATAGTTTGGGAAAAGCTTAATGCCAACCCTGGTTAAAATCAGGGCTCTATTGTCTAATAAAAATCACCCCACTTATTTTTTCTTCTTTTCACAATAAACTATAGTATTTTGTAAAGTGGTTTGTTCTATCTGTTTCACTCTTTAAATTATGTTCTTAATCCTTTATAATTGAGGCCCTTTTAGTTTAGGTTGACTTAAAAAAACTCATCAGAACTATGATCATCTCAATCCATTTGCACTTTTATTTGCTTATTGCTAAGACTTATTTGGAATCTAGTGACTAAAATCTTTGGAATAGGTTGGGTATGAACACTGCCTGCTGCAGAAAAAAGACTGTGCTCAGAATTCATGGCATTGAATGGATAGCTCAATCAAATAGACAGGGAGATGACTTTGTGGCAAAAAACAAGAGGAGGACTTGTCCTATTCTCTCTCCATCAAAGCCTGAGAAACCATTCAATGAACTAAATCCTCTAGTATTTTCCTACAGAATTGCACAGGATGAGAATCTGGGCCATCTCCCGGGAGTGTATTGATTTTTATTTTAGGGACTACTGCATAACTTACTAAACTGATAAGAAAAATCATTAGGGAGTGATACAGAGTGCCCTTTGAGTTCACTGGGGAAAGTTTCATAGATGGGAGATCAGATTTTATGCTTCTTTGCTATTATACTACTCTGATGTGTATTTCTGGGTCTTCAATCAGAATAGATCTGTGATACTTATTTCAGCTCCCATGATGCCAGCCTTGATGTGATGAATAGTTGGATCTAGAAGTTAATTTTGAGGCATTTTAGTCAACATTCCATTCATCCACTTGATTCTTGTTTCCCTTGTGCCTCCCCTAACCCTTTTTCTAGACCCAGATTTCCTGTTCTTCTCCAAATGAAATCATTCAAATTCCTCTAATCTTGTGTCAAAGGTTCATTTCCCACCTGGATGGTGATTTTTAATCAAAGTACTAGTATTTCAAAAGATCATGAATTTAGAGCTGAAAGAAACTTTAGAGGCCAATAAGTGTAACTCCCTGATTTTATACGTAAGGAAATTGAAGCCCAGAGAAATTAAATGACTTGCCCAGGGCTACATAGATATTGAATGTCTGGGGCAAACTCAGATCTTCCTGATTTTAGATATAGCACATTAATCACCATGAACCCTGATAAGCATGATGTGAATATGAGACAGATGAAATTTTTTAGAGAAATAATATACCTAGATTTTCTTTTAAGAAAACAATTAAAAACACTCCCTGTTGCAGCATCTAGATGGTTCAGAAGATAGAGTGACAGGTCTGGAGACTAGGGGACCTGGGTTCAAATCTAGCTTCAGATGCTTCCTACCTATTTAGGGCAAGTCACTTAACTCCATTTGCTTAGCCCTTGCCTTTGTATCTTGGAGTTGATACTAGGACAGAAGATAAGAGTTAAAAAAAACCCTAAAACTAAAGCACTACCATTTCCCTTTCATCACAGCTTTATTATTAGATAACTTCATGTTACCTGAAATAACACTTTAAAAATATAAGAATAGGTTGTGTCTTTGAACACGACAGATTATATGATCATTTTATACATGTAAAGAAACTCAGTGTTTCTTTTAATGTTTATTGACTGTTTTACAAATAAAACCCTAAATTTGTTGGTACTAAAATTAATAATATAAATGAACTGAGATAATGAAAATGGACTAAGATGATATTTATGAAAAGGACAGAGAGGGCTAAACAGGTCCCCAGATAATTGCTGATAACTTTCTGTAAACCAAGCAGAGAGATGGGGATGGCTTAGGTCCAAAATCATTACAACAGAGACCACACAGATAGGGAGATAAAAGTTCCCTGTGTGAGCCCCCTGACAATGCACACCATTTTATTCAGAATCTCATGGATTCACAGGTAAGCCACCTGCAGGCCGATGACATCACAGAAATAAAGGCCAAGGGCTGATTACTTAATGGATGCTCTTTATTATCATAAATCAGGTGTCACCTGTGATTTCATGTCTCAAGCAATAATACAGAATCCATCTGTCATCTCCTAGGGAATCTCAGTGAAGCTTTTTCTGTTCTATGGAAACAAGTTACACTGAGGCAGCAGACATAAATTGACCCCATTCCTGAAGATGAGGTTCAAAATAAAATGTTTTTAAGGAAAATAAATGAATATCCTATTCAAAATATTAGTAAAGGCAATTTCTTTTCTGAAACACTGGAGTATAAAAGTTCAGCTGTATTAAGATATGAGTGATGTCTTGACAAAATCATACACTTAGGCACATACATATGTGTATGTACCTATTTATGTATGGAAGATTCACTACTCTGCTATAAAGGGTTTCCATGCATAAGACATTTTGTGAGTGAAACTGTGTTAGCATGATATCCTTCTGGTAATAAATCTCTCATAATGGGGGAAGGGAACAAATATTTATTAAATGCCTACTATGTGTCAATCACTGTGCTAAATACTTTATAAATATCTCATTAGGCCAAATGAGAATTATTCATAACCATAAACCAAGAGCCCTTGGATATTTCAATTTATGAGAATAATATATTAGGAAATGATGAAGTTCTGATGCCATATTTCAGATACAAAAACCGATAAAAGTGTCAATTAAAAAAAAGAAAAGATAAAACATTCTTTGAAATAAAGTAAAGCAGATATAAATATCAATGGAAAGGCACTTCCAGTGGTGCAACCAAGATGGTAGAGTGAACCAGAGCTGCTTTGTGTCACCATGAGAATCCTCTCTGACCAAGATTAAAATATTGCCACAAAATGAATACAGGAGTGAAAGAACCAACAAGGAGACAGACTGAAATAACTTTCAAGGAAAGAAAAAAAACCAAAAGATAAGTATACAACATCTGGGGCACTGGGGTAGAGCAGAGGATAGCCAGCAAGAGGCTGTAGCAAGGAGGGCAGAGCAAGCCAAGAGCAAACCAATCCAACCCCCCACCCCCTCATCTGCTGTCACAGGTTTGGAACCTAAACCAAAGACAAAATTCAGATACTGAGATCCTTGCTGGACAAATAGCAATACAAGTCAAACCACAGCCCTTGAAATTTCAATCCTGTGGAGAAATCCAGAGTCCCAGCCCAGGGCAATCTGGATTGAAGTGGGCTGATCCTTGTGGGCCCAGAGTGAAGTCAGGAATCCCAGTTTTGGATGAGGACATACTTCATACTTTGGGGTCTGGACAAACTTAACGGGGGTGCCCCACCTCCATCTTTTTGCTCAAAAGTAAGGGTAGAGCTCCAGGACAGGGCAAACAAGGGGACACCTGATTGGATCAAGTACCCAGTGTGACCAAAATATTGAGCCTAAGCCTGGGCCTAGAATTTGATCAGCCCTTGAACAAATCAAGTTCAGAGTGGGATCAAAAGCTTAGGTCCAGGCCTGAGGCAAGATTTTAAACTATCAGCAGGGGTAAGGTCAGAATTCCCAGCCCTCAGACCATCACATTAGCCTCCAAGAACTGAAACTGGTTAAAACCTAGAAAATAAGCTAAAAATAGCATCAAGGAAGGACTGACGTTTAAGAGGGTATCCCAACTTCCCAGAAAACAGAGCCTACCTATAGATAAGAAAAATGAGCAAGCAACAAAAAAAGCACCTAACTCTAAAGAATTTTTATGGAGACAAAGAGTAAGGTACAGACACAGAAGGGGAGAGTGAAAACAAAGAAAACACACACAAAGTCCAAAAGAAAAATATGGATTGGACACAGATTCTGGAAGAACTCAAAAAAGATTTCAATAAATATTGATGAAATCTATGTCTCTCAAAAAGATAATCCTGTATATATATTTGTATATGTATATGGGAAAAGATTCTGAAATCCTTTGGCCTTTACAGTTTTAGCTGATATGTCAGGGAAAACTTAAACAAACACAATACTTTAGGGATTGTTTGGCTATTATACAAAAAAAAAAGAAAAATCTGTTTATATAAAAATAATGACATGAGACCTTGGGCATCCCAAGATTCTTTAAAGTAATATTCTTTTCTTCAGTAACAGAATCCAGCATTTGGCTCATTTATTTGTTTGTATCCACTATTTTGTTGGTGTTTTTGGAGATTTCTGTTCCAGATAGGTAGTATAAAAAGGGATATTGGAACCAACAAGACTTGAGTTCAATGTCTACCTCTGACATATCCAGAACTAACTGTATAACCCTGATCAACCATTTGGTGGTCTAGGAGAAATACTGTGACTATCTGTTATGGAAGACTTTAGTAGTGGAGGGGAGAAAATCATGGCAGTACTTCTCTCAGATTTGTGGTGCCCATTGCTCTGCTTAGGTCCAAGGAGAGTTCCTGGGCTTTTTCTTTTTCATTTCTTGTCTACTTTCCTAAAAACTGCACATCAGGGCATGTTTTTAAAGTGGTTTCCTGCATGGAACTTCATTCTAGAGAAGATACAAGAACTAAAGAAGAAGAATGTTTATAACTTAAAATGATCATAAGGGACAAGTAGGTAGCACAATAGAGAGAGAGCCAGGCCTGGATTTGGGAAGACATGGGTTTAAATCTGGCCTCAGACACATCCTAGCTACATGAACCTGGTCAAGACACTGGACTCTCATAGCCTAGCCCTTGACACTCTTCTGTTTTAAAATTAATATTAAGGCAGAAGGTAAGGGTTTAAATAAAATAAACATAGAAACAAAGCCTGCTTCTTCATGTCACTAACCAGGAACTAGACCTGGCTCTACTTAGCTCACTTTTCTTTGACAAAAACTTCATTCTCAAAAGGTTAAATCCTCCCTCTTCAATTTACTTCATTTGATAAGAATTCCATTGTTTAACTTTCTAGAATTGGCTTTCCCTCAACTCCTAATCCTGAGTACTTTTGTTTTGGTTTCAAAATAAAAATAGCTAGGTATATTAGATATAGCACTGAGTTTAGAATCAGAAAAACTTAGATTGATCTCCTTGATCCAATGGTTCTGATGTAATCCTATGTCTCCCAAAGATGCCACTGTTTTATGGACTTTGGTGGTGTGCTTTCCTTATGGTAAGTGGCCTGGCCAATGACCAAGAGAAGAGCCCTCTTTATCTCCTTTCTATTAAATTTGATTCAATGAACATTTATTTATTTTAAACCCTATCATCTGTCTTAATATCAACTCTAAGACAGAAGAGAGGCAAAGTCTATATAATTGAAGTTAAGTGACTTGCTCAGGGTCACACAGTGAGAAAGTGTTTGAAGCTATATTTGAACCTAGGCCCTTCTGACTCCAGGCCTACAGCTCTATCTACTGTGCTATCTAGTTGTCCCTCAACAAATATATAACACATAAAGTCAATAAGTCATTGCTCTAGATACCAGGGGAGATACAAGTTTAAATAATGTATGGTCCTTTTCCTCATGGTCCGTGGAGTCTATTAATCAATTCTTTAGACCACTAACTATAATATTCCATGATTAGTTTGGTCAACAAGGAGATGCAGCAAATAGAATGCTGGACCTGGAGTCAGGAAGATTTATCTTACCGAGGAGTTTAAATCAGGTCTCAGACACTATGACCTTGGGCAAGTCATTTAACTCTGTTTCATTTCTAAAATGAACTGGAGAAATGGCAAACCACTCTAATGACTCTGCCAAAACCCCAAATGGGGGCACAAATAGTTGGACATTACTGAAAACTGCTAAACAACAACAAAAAAAATTAGAGATTTACAAATCAAAATATCATAAGAGATCAAGGAGAAAAGTTATTAATGCTGGGAGGATAATGGAAGGGTTCATGAAGGAAGTGTATTTCAATCTAGTGGGAATTCAGGAGGTGAAAATGGGAGGAGGGAAGGATATCTCAAGCTTAGGGACTGACATAAATAAAAGGAGAAATATGTTATAGGATGAGAGTTACAAAGAAGTATGCTTTGGTTTGAAATAAGGAAACATTTCCTAAAAACTACAATTATCTAAAAGTAGAATTTGCTGCCTTGGAAGGCTTTCCCCCCCTTGGAGGTCTGCAAGTAAAAACAAAACAAAATAATCCAAGAATAGTAAAAAGCCACTCTTTTAGTGTTGTAGTGAGGATTTTTTTTTCAGGTATTGATCAGATTTGATGGTCATTTATGTCCTTCTAAAATTAGGTGATTCTGAGAAGATTTGGGAAAGGGAAAGGGAAGATTTTACATGGGGCAACTTAGTTGTTCTGGATCCACTCTCTCAGGCCAGACCTATTACATCCCACCCACCCACCCTCCCCTAGCCACATACACACACGCTTAGGGTCATCTAGTACCCTGAAGGAATTAGGGAGTTTTTCATCTCTGTCATCATTTCAAGTCCCCATTATCCATGTTCTTTCCTTTTTCAGGTCCCAGTAATTAGCAGCACCCCAGTTAATTTAACCACTTAACATTATGTTAGCTTCTAAGTTGGGATATTTAAAGATTTCAAAGATATTAAATCCAAATTAATGAACATATCCCCCCAACACTTCCTGGGAGTCTGGGGAGCTGGAGAAGATTGGGCCTAGAGTTTAGCTGGATTCCTATTTATTCAGTCTCCCCAAGTTCTGCCGGTTGATTTCTACTGAACTGGATGCAACATCCATTCTAGATTACCAGATCCCCATGACTCAAGCTCCATGGCCAGATTGAAGACTCCATGTTGTGTTTCTAGGATGAAAAAGAATTAATGCAAATAAAAAGATATATGAGGCTTAAGGACTATATGGTCCGAAGGGGGTAGAGAGAAGTAGCCCTTCAGGCTCTATCTAACTTAATGTAAAGTAGGAGTAGAGGAGTCCTTCATCCCCAGATAGAAGCAGCAAAAGCTTCTACTCATCTTTGAGTCAGGAATTTTAAAGGTACTGACAATTCAGCTCAGCAGCTAATGGAATAAAGGAATGCTTCCAACTACATGGTAGGTCAACACAAATTGCCCATAGTTCTCCAGTCTTCTCAAACAGTTCTCTAGTGTCTTCCACATGGACAATGCCATTTCAGACAGTGCAGGCATGCACCAAATTCCCCTTACACTAGATTAAAGCATGAGTAAAGTGATGTATGATGAATGAAGGCTAGAAAGGTGATGTGGTGTCATATTTGGGATAGCATTCATTGCTAAGCACATGATTTTGAACTTCTCAAATAATCAATAAGAATAATAAATATATGCAGGGCACTGTGATAATCTTGGAAGAATCAAAGACAAAGGTGAAGCAGACTCTTTAACACCCTATATTGGGCACAGAAAGTGCTTAATAAATGTTTTTCATTCAAAAACATTTATTAAGCACTTTCTGTGCCCAATATAGGGTGTTAGGCATTAAGAATGCAAATGGAAGTGGAAGGTAATTCCTGCTCTCAGGTTACTCTCACTCTAAAGGGAAAGATAACATTTATAGCAGATTTTTTTGTAATTCAGATGGATAGGATCCATCATTTTTAAGGTGCAAGGCCAGGAAAATGGCAACATGCCTTCTTTTATGTCAGTTACAATGAAAAAAAAATAGCATCTGCCATTTGATAGTCCTGAAGACTTTCTTTTCTAGGTTTTTAGTATCCATGGTTCTTATAGAAGCAGATTTGTCCCTAATATTTAGAGGTAATCAGCTGTCTCAGTGGGTAGAACATTTGACCTAGAATCAGGAATATCTGAGTTCAAATCCAGACTCAGACACTTGTTAGCTCTTTGATGCTGGAAAAGTCATTTACTTTGCCTCAATTTAATCATCTATAAAATGGAAAAATGGCTCCCACTGCCCAAGATTGCTGGGAAGATAAAATGAGATAGTATTTACAAAGGGTTTTGCAAAACTTAAGTATTAGACAGCAAAAATAATATAAAATATTTTTTTATGTTCATGTCAGTTATTTGTGGCAGTAGTGCTGGGGATACAGGTTTTTCTCTACATAAGTTTCCCCCAGTTGGTGGATACATAGGGTTAGGCAGGAAGTAGAACTTCAAGTCTGGTGATCACTAATACTGCCAAGGTTCTTGGGAGTAAGATTCTGAGCTTTCCCCTGGATGTGAAGGGAGGTGATGATGGTGGTTTAAGCCACCTGGCATGTTTTTTCCCTCAGAACTTTTTGCTGCTCCAACCATGCTGGCTTTCTTGCCACATAAGTGGCAGTCAGTGGGCATTTGTTAGTTTTAAGAATGGCATGCTCTTTCTCCACAAGGGCTTCACTACCCTTCTTTCCCCAGCCTTTATGACGGTTTTAGGTTTCAGGATAAATGTAAAGCTAACTACTTTGAGGCATAAGACCCCAGCCTAGCTCCATCTGGGTCTGAGGGGAGGTGATAGTAGTTTGGCTTGCCTGGCACATGAAGGTCTTGTCACTCCCTCAGCATGCTTTGCTGATGGTGGTTATCTAACCTAGCAATGGAAGTTTGTAGACATCTTTGGTGGGCAGTTGGTCTTAAACCCTTGTGGAGTTTATAATTTAGGGAGAGGATACAACTTGCACATGTATGGGCATACACAAAATATGTACAAATTAGATGCAAAATCATTTGGAGGCTAAGGCATTCATGACTAATCAACCAGGAAATATAAGATCATACTTGACCTGAGCAGTCCTGAAGGATGCTAGAGATTCCAAAAGGTGGAGAAGAGGAAGGATATATTACAGAGTCCCTACCATATGATCAAATCTCTGCATAAGAAAGATTAATCCAACGGGAGTATAAATAGCAGAAGGTGAAACTAGAAGTAGTATGAACTAGAAGATGCAAAGGGCAGTTTGAGCTAGAAATGGCCACCTATAGCAAGATTTCCCTAACTTCCATGTTAGTTTTGGAAGACTAAAGAAATCGATGTATAAACAGATTTTTAAAAAATGTGGTTGAGTAGAGAGGAAAAGGGCACCCATTTGAAACAAACTCTTGGTAAAATCCAAGGAGATTCACTACCAATGAGAAGAATGTTAATGCTATTATATGAAAGGAAACAAAGGGGTTGATTTAGGGAGGAAAAGCCAAGGGTTGAAATGTGACAACATGTTTGGCCCAGACAAGACCAATCCAAGTCATGCTGGAGATTTCTTCCTGTGGCTGGATAAGCTAAGGCATATGGTTATCCAATCAGCTATGGTATGATGGGTGCAAACTCATTTTTATTAACAGCATTTTCAAAAAGGAGTAGTGCTTCTATGCTTCTCTGGACTCTTACCGAGTTGGAATTACAATTGATGCACCATTACAATAAGCTGATTCTATAAGACACATTAAGTCTCTTTTATAGTCAATTATCAGGCTGGGTTGCCAGACCTGGCTTTTTTACCCTGATTATATTTGAATTTCTTTCTGGCTGGATGTGAATATAATCTAAAGGACCTAGGGCAAAAGAGCAGCTGAGTGCAAGGGAGAAGTCAAAAAAGTCAGGGTCCCAGACTCCATGAAATTTCTGGTTTTAAAAGAAGATTCAAAGGTGACGAAGGGAAAAAAAATGTAAAATTTGAAAATTGGAACCAATGATCACATGACTTTGAACAAAGCAACAGACCCTTAAAATGAAGTTACTAGCAGGGGCAGAGGGAAAAATGGTGACTAACTATTCTAATCTGATTTTTTTAAAAGAATGTTTTCTGTTTACTTTTGATACTTAAATACACATATATACATATGATGTTACAACTAAGGTAATGACTTAAAAAAATAAATATACCAGCTTGTATATGTGCAAATGATTATAGTCTTTTAAAGGACTTTAAAGTGGCTGGCTTGGTGTTTTTCTTGGTTATGAGGGAAGGTTAGTTGGATTGTTGGATGGGAAGAAAGTATATCTGCAAATAACTGAATTTAAGCAAAAAGTACAAATAAAATTTGGTTTTGTTTGTTTTTCAATAGAGGAGTATAGTATAGTAAGTAGTATACTAGTCTTCTGAGTCATGAATACCTGGGTTCAAATCCCAGCATTTGACCCATTTAATATCTTATGGTAACTTTCTAAGACCATAAATATACTAACTTATATTGGTAAAGAGAGTTTACTCCCAAACAGTTCTCTATACTAACAAAATCACAGGCATAGGGCCCTCATCACTAACTCTGCCTCCAATAAAAAGTATTTTTTGTTTGGTTGGTTTTTGTTTATTTTGGGAAGAAGGCTAAGAATATGTTACAATGACAAAGCCGAAGTTAAAAAAAAATACTGAGAATCCTTCCAAAATTGCCTTCAGAGTTTGAAACACATTCTTTTGAATTTCCTTATTGATAATAGTTTCATCCTTCAAGGGCATATTTCATGGTTAGAAACAGTCAAAGAATGAGGGCAAATGTATGGTCCTTGACTTCATAAAATATCAAGCTTATTTCAAAGAATGTCTCAGTTGACACTAAATTGAGCCTTTCCTGATTATTAATCCCTCCCTCCAATTAATAAAACATATGTCCTGAAACTGCTTTGTTTCTTTTGTTGATCTTTAGTCTATCCAATCATATCCCACTCTTCATCGCCGCATTTGGGGATTTTCTTTGCAGAGATACTCAAATGGTTTTCCATTTCTTTCTTCAGCTCATTTTAGAGAAAAGGAAACGGAGACACATAGGATTAAGCAACCAATCCAGGGTCACACAGCTCAGTACGTGTCTAAGGCCTCATACTTGCCCAGAATTACTAAAGAATTAATAACTAATAAGTTAATTAGAATAATTATCTCATATGACTGGAAACTAAGAGAACATTATTTACAGCAAAAGATTTAATACTGAAGGATAATTTGTGAAATCACCTCCAAAAAATGAACTGAAAAATGGAAACAAGAAAGACATACTCTAGATATCCATATCTGTTTCTCAGATGACGCCTTCTATAATGTCAGTAGGTGAAGGTGCAGCTGAGACACTTATAAAAATTATATTAATAAAAGTTAATGCTTATTGATTGATTATTAATCCCCCCCCAATTTAAAATAAAAAGGAGATAGATTTAAAATTATTTAGTCAAAGTAGTCAAAGGAAGAATCAAGATTCAAACCCAGGTCCTCCAATTCCATAATTAGTGTTCTTTAACATTACTCTATGAAACTTCTACCAGTGGGGGAAAATGTATCAATAGATAATTTTGTGGGAAGTTTTATTGATTTCTTTAAAGGAGATTTTTGCCTCCTTTGCCACTTTTTCAACTGTTACATGAAATTGGAGATAACCATCATATTAAATGCTACTTCAATAAGAAGTTACATTAGTTAATTTCTCCATCCTATAAAATTGCCTGGTTTAATATTTTAGCAAGGATAAAAATATTTATACTTATCCCAAATTAATTAATTTTCTCATTTAGTACAAAAATTGAACTGAAACTTAAAAAATTAAACCATTCACTATTTTAGAGGACATTAATAATGGCGTATAGATTTTCCCTAAGTATTACCATTTTATAACAGTGGGAGAGAATCTCCTCCCAAAAACAATATCTTAAGAGAAAGAATTTCACTCAGTCTGCTAATACCATTTTTCAAGTATAATTTTTTTAACATTAAATAGGAACATAGAGAGGTTAGATAATTTGCCTTAGAGAAGCAATTCAAACTTTTCCAGTCAATGATATTCCAGATAGCATTATCATCTACTCCTGTCTCTACCTCAAGGCTTTTTTCTTCTTCTTCTTCTTAGTCTCATATCCTTCAGAGACCTCTTCCATTAAAAAAAGGTTTCAAGACCAGGAGACATCAGTGTATATAGTGAACTTTCTGGGAAGGAATGGTCTTTGAAGAAATACACTGCACACACTTGATCTTCCCATTACCTGCCTAAAAAGTATGATAGTAAGGTACTGAGGAATAGGAAACTGAGCTAAGAAATATCATGATTTCACTTGCCATGTAACCCTGAAAAGATTTCCAATATTTTTTCAGCATCAATTATTTTATGCAAGTCACATCAAACAACTGAGAGAATACCAAAGAAACTGAAACAATCCAAAAGCTTTAACCTAAAATAGCTTTAGATTTTTAGTCTGCATGTACCATCTTTTCCTAGTTTACTCCCTCACATCCTTTAGAAGAATAATATTTTTATAGAAAAATTATCCTACCCCTTAGAATTTTCCAGCTTTAAAACAACAGCCCCTGTTGTCAGAAGATGATTATTTAAGGAGAACATGCTTTGTTTCCAGGGCAGACAAAAGAGTGGATTAAAGGAGAATCAAGATCAAAGACTTAGAGCTAGATGAGAGCTCGTGGGGCATCAAGTCCAATCCACTGATTTTGTAGTTAATGGAGTGGATGTAAAGAGAAGAGAGATGACTTGTTCAATATCACCTACATACTAACTAGTACAACTAAGACTCAATCCCAGATATACTGGCTCCCACTCCTTGGTAACACATTGTCTTTACCCTTCTACTAAGGCAGGGAAAAGGGGGAGGGGTAATCAATAGTCACTCATTTCCCCCTGCCTACCTTCTTTACAGTGCTCACCTTCCAAATTAACTTTTGGTGCTCTACGGCTCACTTTCATAATTTATAAATGGGAATTCAATTCAATTTTAGCAAGTATTTATTAAGCATCTGTACTATTTTAGACACTGTATTAAATTCTGTATAAACAAAGACAAAAATATTATACACACCTTGCCTTCAGGGACTTCATATTCTATGAGGGAGAAAAAATAGAGAGATGTAAATAGATATGTATGTATGTACATAAACTTATATATATATGTGTATATATATGTACATATATATACACAAGCACACAAAGAAGTAAATATCAAATAAATACAAAAAGATTTCAAGGAAACATTAACAATCTGGGGGAAGGAAAAAAAGGTTCATTGTTGGAGAAGGTACTTGAATTGAGCCTTGAAGGGAATAAGGGACCCCCAAATTCAGAGATGTGGAGAAATGGCATTCCGGGCATTCTGGGAGGTTCATCTTTTACAAGAAATAGAGACTGGAGATTGAATGTCATGTATAGAGAAGAAGAAGTCTTCAAGTGTGGCTGGAACATATTATCAGTGAGGGGAAGTAATGTGAACACAACCTGCAAAGATAACTTGGAATCTGATTGTGAAGGGCTTTAAGGTCCCAGCAAAAGAATTTGTAATTTATCTTAGAGGTAATAGGGAGCCAGTGATGTTTCATAAGCATAATAGCAATGAGTATTTGGGGAAGGGTATATGATGGATTAAAGAAGGGAGAGACTGGTTTCAAGGAGACCAATTTAGAAGTTGTAGCAATGTGAGTAAGAGGAGATGAGAGCTTGTACTAGGTTGATTGTACTGAGAGTAGAGATAAAAGGACAGATACAAGAGATGTGGAGAAGCTAAAATAGACAGGATTTAGATATGGGATGACAGAAGAAAGAATGGAGAAACAAGGATGATTCCTTGATTTGTACACCTACATGACTGGAAGAATGGTGGGGCATTTCACAAATTTCACAAAAAAAAAGAAATAGTTAAGTTAGGAGGAGACATGAGTTTAAGGAAAAAGAAAATGAGTTCTGTTAGGGATATGTTGAGTCTGAGAAATCTATGGGTCATCTTGGGAAACTAGGTGGTAGAATAGCTATAATGCCAAGCCTGAAGTCAGGAAGACTCAACTTCCTGAGTTCAAATCTGGATTCAGACACTTACTAGCTGTGTGACCGTTGAGAGCATCACTGTGCACCTCAGTTTCTTCATCTATAAAATGAGCTGGAGGAGGAAACGACAAACTTAAGTGTCTTTGCAAAAACAAAAAAGCAAGTACATTCATGAAGAGTTGGATATTACCAAATCAACTGAGCATATAACTTCAAAAGAATAAAATGCCTGGAGAAATTGATTTAGGCATCATCTAAATAGAACAAAAACTCCTTTTTAGAAAACAATTAATTTAATTAATTTAGACTATTTTTCCATGGTTATGTGATTCATGTTCTTTCCCTCACCTCCTCTCTCCCCCCTCCTTTAGCCAATGAGCAATTCCACTTGGTTTTACATGTATCATTGATCAAGACCTATTTCCCTATTATTAGTAGTTGCAACAGTCATGTCCCCATTGAACCATGTGACCAAGCAAATGTTTTTCTTCTGTGTTTCTACTCCCACAGTACTTTCTCTGGATGTAGATAGTGTTCTTTCTCATAAGTCCCTCAGAATTGTCCTGGGTCATTTCATTGCTGCTAGTAGAAAAGTCCATTATGTTTGATTGTGCCACAGTGTATCAGTCTCTGTGTACAATGTTCTTCTGGTTCTGCTCCTTGCACTCTGCGTCAATTCTTGGAGGTCATTCCAGGTTACATGGAAATCCTCCAGTTCATTATTCCTTTCAGCACAGTAATATTCCATCACCAACAGATACCACAATTTGTTCAGCCATTCCCCAAATGAAGGGCATCCCCTTGTTTTCCAACTTTTTTGCCACCACAAAGAGCACAGCTATATTTTTGTACAAGTCTTTTTCCTTATTATCTCTTTGATATACAAACCCAGCAGTGATTTGACTGGATTAAAGGGCAAGCAGTCTTTTAAAGTCCTTTAGGCATAATTCCAAGTTACCCTCCAGAATGGTTGGACTAATTCACAACTCCACCAGCAGTGTATTAGTGTTTCAATTTTGCCTCATCCCCTCCAACATTTATTATTTTCCATTGTTATCATATTAGCCAACCTGCTAGGTGTGAAGTGGTTCCTCAGAGTTGTTTTGATTTGCATTTCTCTAATTTAGAACACTTTTTCATGTTCTTATTGATAGTTTTGATTTCTTCATGTGAAAATTTCCTAGTCATGTCCCTAGCCTATTTATCAATTGCAGAATGGCTTGATTTTTTTTTTTTTGTATAATTGATTTAGGTCCTTGTGAATTTTAGGAATTAGATCTTTGTCAGAGGTTTTTGTTTAAAAGATTTTCCCCCAGTTTCTGGCTTCCCTTCCAAATTTGGTTGCATTGGTTTTGTTTGTACAAACCCTTTTTAAGTTACTGTAATCAAAATTATTCATTTTACATTTTGTAATATTTTCTTATTTCTTGCTTGGTTTTAAATTCTTTCCTTTCCCATAGATCTGACAGGTATACTATTCTATATTCACTTAATTTACTTATAGTTTCTTTCTTTATATTTAAGTCATTTATAGAACAAGAGCTCCTTGAGTATAGAAGCTTTTCATTTTATTTTTTCTGTCCTCAGTGCCTACTACAGTGCCTGGCAAGTAGTAATAAATGATTGTTGATTGATTGAAGTGAAAGTTGGATGGAGAATTGAGGAAAATTAGATCACTGGGAAAGAATGTAGGTAGGGAACGGAACTCAATAAGAATCCTATGCTGTTCCCTCAGTTAGATGTAGGACATGGTTAATGATCCCACATATAAGACAGAGAAGTGGTGCTGAGACAAGTAGGATCATCCAGAGAAAGGTTGTTATGAAAATTCAAGTCAGATGGAATTAAGAGATGCTCTACCATGCTAAATGTTGCAGAAGGGACAAAAAAGATAAGATCTAAAAAGACCCCTGGATTTATCAATTAAAAGATTGTTGGTGACTTGTCCTCTCCTCCTGAATTTTTTTTTTTTTGTGAAGAACAAAACAATACAGTGTCTTTTAGAAAATAGAAAGTAATATACAAATGTAAGGTAGCAAATGATTTTAAAATTCTCCTAGCATATTTCCTGGTTGGTGACTGCTCAATGATACTGTAGAATCCCCCAAGTCCCAAAGAAGTGTCATATTCAAATTCTGTTAGTCAGAGATCCAAGCACAAGGGTATCAGCATGGTACAGTGGCATGAAGGGATTCCAGAAGCAATTTTCAAACAGCTTGATTCAGGGTTCTTTCCAACTCCTAGCATCATCAGACTTAGATTGGCAGTGACCTTAGAGTAAACAAGGACATTAAAATGATGAGATGATGCCTATATTTATACAAGAAATAAATGGTAAAATTGGGATTTGCACCCTGGTCTTATGGTTCCAAATCAGGCTACTAAAACAGTTGCCCCTCTCTGATTACTTTTGCAACTAGCATTTGCTGGTGACTGGTACTCCTACAAAACTGCTCCCTGAAGTTTCTACCACACTGAGATATGTCTTCCTATTGACCTGGGATCACTTGGAGAATAAGAGAGTTCTTGTGAGATGTATAAAAAATTGGGGGAGATATCTTCCAAATGAATGCCATTTTTATATATTCATAACCAAATTTTAATAAGAAAATGTTTTTCTTCTTGATATGAGAAATAATATTTCTTAATAAATTAAAATAATTAATTTCTTCATTGTTTTTAAGAAGTGTTGCTAAGGATAGTTTTGAGATGTAGCTTGTTAGTGACTCAAGTAAAATGGAAGTGTTTCTGGTGCCTGCCATATTTAAAAATGGGACACAACTAATTTATCATGGTAGTATAAAATATTTCTTTAAAATAAGGAACTATTTAAATTTTGTGGCAATTTGCGATTTTGCATGATTCCTTTTTTGCCTTCAAAGTAAATTACATTAAGCCCAACTTTTTGTTAAAGGGAATTTGATATCATTAAAAATCTAATGGATCTGCTTCCCTTATATGCTAGTCAAAGACAAATTTCCCTGACCTTTCACCTTTATCATCCTTAAAAATTTCTAGTTCAAAAATAATAATGCTAATAAAATCAATTGATCTGAATCCAGCATAATTACATTTGTTTTCAGTTCTAGGCATATCTTTCAGGAAGCAGTTCAACAAAAAATGTGTATGACCTTGTATTCAGCCACAAAGCTAAATTTTCTGGCACACACAAAGTCCTAGATTTCTTTTTTTTTTTTTACTAAAGCCTCTGGGAACTTTGATTCAGGGAAATATAGAAACATAAATAAGCATAAGACCATGTAGATATCTTTACAAATAATGACTGACCTGACAGAAAATAAAGATCTTCTTTATCTCCATTCCTCTCAACTAAAAAAAAATAAAAGAAAGATAACTATTCTAAATTTAAAAAACAACATGAAAAATTGTTTTGCTACTAACAAAGGATTACAAAAACACGATTTGCTGGAACTTGTATGTTGTTTAAAATGGAAGCTCCTTGAGGGCAATGATCAGAATATTTTGTTTGTCTGTCTCTGTTGCTTTTATTTTTGCTTTGTTTTATTGTTGCATTCTCCCAAACCTAGCACAGAGTTTTACACATTTGGGTGGTGGGCAGGACCTGTGATTTCCATGAAGTACAGCAATCTCCCTGAGGAAATCATATGACCAAGTCAAAGACTAAACACTAAAGATCATGGAATCCATAAAGATGAAATTTTCATTATCATTTACTAAATGCTTATTGTGATATATTGTATTGGGTTAGATTGGAATGAATTGGATGATGCTATACTATCTTGGTGCATTTAGAAATGAGACCCAGGAAATGTGCCCTAATTTGCTTTCATCTTTTCTTCTTGAGATGTATACCAAAAGTCCTAATCAGAAGAATAAAATTTGTTGTGGAGCATTTAGATCTATGGAGCATGGCTAGCCTTTCTTTTCATTAGGCAAAAACAGGGAGCTTTGGCCACCTTTAACTTCTTCCTAGAGACACTCTAAATGTTTATAAGAATTGAAAATGAAGATATCTCTCAGTGTTCAAATTGGGGGAGAGGGGAGTGAAGACGTTTACTCTTTGGAATCTGGCTTTTCAAATGGGTGACTTTGTCTTCATTCAAGAATTAAGCTCAATTATGATATTCAGTAAATTCGCATGGACAAAAGCAATAAGGAATCCTTTCTCATTAGTTACTATTTTTAATATTATGGCAAAAATAATTGTTGACTGTTTTGTTTCACCTGTGATTCACACATTATTTTAAGTTTCTGAAGGAGAATTTTATTACAAAATATTCTGCATTTTAAATACTATTTAATTATAGTTTGCTTCCTTAGGGATTATATCACCATGTGATTTAATTTGGTATATACCCTAAGGGGGAGCATATTTCAATTATGGAATATTTCCTCCAGAAACAATAATGGTTCAATGATTTATTGCAGTAACCTATTATAAGATTCTTTCTACAACAGGAATCTGAAATGCAAGTGGGTTTTAGCCATAGAGCATGGGCAGCGCTAAGCTGCATGTGAGCTGAGCCCATGGGCCTTAGCGTACACACACCAAATCATATTTATACACTTTCATCCTTTGCATAATACTTCAATTATTATATCTTGAAAAAAAAAGAACTTGGAGAGCTGAGAGCTAGGAAACGTTTACATTATTATCTCTTCAAAAAGTTCATTTTGGGACAAGTATCATTTGGATAGGGATTAACTTAATCAGAGATTTTGAATCTCCTTTACTTTAATTTTTAATCTCTCTTTTTAAAAAAAAAAGTCTGAATCTTAAAAAGGCCTAAACCTGGAGTCACAAAGCACTGCTTCAAAAAAGGAAGAAAAAAAAAAAAAAGAAAGAAAAAGGAAAAGTTTTTAAAGCAACCACCAGCTGTAAGAGAGATAGTACAGGCAGCAGATTTGTGACAGAGCGGAGCATGAAACCCATCAGCTGATGAGTGAAAATCCCTGGTTTCTAATTAATCGAGGTACACAGGCCAAGGGATGAAGAGGATCAGGGAAATGAAATCAGGAAAAAGATACCATCAGTCATTTCTGCGGCCCATTGTCATACTTCAGAATCTGCTGTAATGAATCACTCAGGCATTCCACAGATACATTCAAATGGTGAAGAAAATTCATTGTCCGGTGAAGAGTGTTTGATAAAAATCTTTCTTCTCCTCCCCCCCCCCCTTCTTTGTCAGAAGCCTATGATCAGAAAAGGAAATCCAGACAGCACAACAGGTGTGCTTTTTGCAAGCCTGGGGGAAATCTGCAAATGAACCCAAGTACTAAAGAATTTTTTTGTGCTAAATTTTTTTTTCCAAAATGTATGTGTATACGAGTGTGTGTGTGTGTGTGTGTGTGTGTTTGGGGGATGGGGAAGGCGGGGGGGGGGAATCATCAGAGAAAGCAGTTGCAAAAAGTGGAAGATTAGAGGAAGAAGTGTATGTATTTTTGCAATTGGTAACTCCATTTTACCATAACATCTTCTTAAATAGGATGAATCAAAGTCATATTGGGGTGGGAGTAAATGCTCATATTTAATGCAGAAAGAAGGGAGGGGAGAGACAGACAGACAGAGAGACAGAAAGACAGAGACATTTCCTTTGAAGAACAATTTATCCAATGTAAAACAGAATTATACTGTACATCCTGTCCTCGATCCGAAAAGAAAAGTCATCAGCCTCAAAGACAGGTAGTCTCATGCCTTGAGTTCCTGGTGTTTCCTGAAGAAAAGGCTGCCTTTAATGTCAGTGAGACTAACCCATGATGAATGCACATTTCAGCCTGAAGGTTTTGTTCAAAGATTCCCTAATTCAGGCCTGAATTCCTCCTGGGTTATAGATTGCCTTTGTGGTCTGTATGTTTTTCTTAAATGGAAAAAAATATTCTTAATGGCTGCTAAGATCCAATAGCTTCCTCTTCCAACTCTGCAACAACTTTTTGACCCCAAACAATTCCTCTAGGCATAACTGTATGCCATTAGGTGACATCAAGAGATAATTGTTTTCAAATAATCAGGTACTGTACAGAGACATATAAGGCTGGCTGATTCATTTTAAATTTAATTACCATAATATAGGGTTTCACTGTCTATAATATCAATCACTAAGACACTTTATAGTTGATAATATTAAAATTGCAACAATAATGAGAATTCTACTTCATGATGAAAATAATTTTAATCATGGGTAAGATTACAAATCCATTTACAGTTATGGTAATAGAGAATTCTATTATCTACCCTCTCTTGTGAAAGATGTTAAGACATGTTTTGAGGAGGTATAAGAGATTAGAAAAGTATTGTGCCTCACTAAAGTTTTGAGAAGTGTCTCAAAAAGGTGTGATGAACCACTCGAAAGGTTAAAGTTTGGGGCCAGGGAAGGTTCTAAGATTGGTTGAATGTCTCAGTCACTATGAAGCTGGCTACGGATCAATCAAGTATTTATTGTCTTCTAATGTACCAAGTCATTTACTTTTCAGTCTCTTGTTTGACACAGGGAACACCCTGGTTATGGGAAGCGAATTGGTTGTTTTATTTACAAACTCAAACAGAAAATAGTGTCCTGAGACCAAAAGGAAGCAAACAGATCTGAAATTAAAAAAAAACACACACACACACACAAAACTTTGGTTAGGAGACAAAGGCCAAAGCCCTGAGTTTTGTTTAGTTTTGTTCATTTCTTTTTCCTATGATTTTAATTGATAGGTTTTATTTTATTTTTTCAATATGTGTCCTGTGCTGAGACTGTTGAAGAGGTTTTGATTTCTGAGAATGTCAACCTAACACTTATTACAAGGATTAAATTGGAGTAATTTGCTTTGCTGGCAGAAAATTTTTTAAACAGCCCAAACTTTGGGTACCGAATAATTTCTAATCAGCTTTAGCTCTGGTGACAACTTCCATTCTATTGGCACAAATAACAGGGGACTTCACTAAATCTTTTCTGAAAATCTTTCCAAGAGAGACAAATATAAAGTATTTACTTCTTTTATTAATATTATTGTTTTTGAGGGTAACAATAGCAAACATTTATATGCAATTTGTTTTACATGTGTTATACACTATTTTCATTTTTTAACCCCAAGAATCAAAAAAGTTTTTCATGTTTTAGTGAATGAAAAATGTTCACTATATTGAGCTTATTTAGGAAGCTGAGGAAGGGAGACAGAATGACTGACTTGTGTGAGGTTACACAGTGAGACAAGGTAGGAATCCAGAGGGAAATGCTGGCCAAAACATGCCATTGCCTAAATCTCCTGGTTGGATGGAGCTATGATTCTCTGTCTCTCATACACTGTATTCTAGCTAACAGAACCACTTCCCTTTTATGCACTGTGTTCATCTGTTACTATAGGAATACATACACAGACTATTGTCTATGGCCTTCAATTTACATATTTTTTCAGGGGAAAATACCTCAAGCACAGAGACACTCCACAAAATATTACTTCATTAGAAGGGAAAAAAATCACAATTTCTCCCCATTCATACTTTTATTTTTGCCCCACCTTCCTCTTCCTACTACTATTTTTTTCATCCAGAGAACATTTTCCCCTAGTTTGCTTTTCATCTTTCTTTTCCAAAACAATGATTTTTCCACACTCATATACCCAGTATCACAAAAGATCCCACCAAAATGTTAGTGTACCTATACACACGTATATATAATCTCTATATAGGTCTATAAATTTCTGTATATGTGGATATTTGCTAATGTAATATCATGAAATAATGTATAGCACAATAAACACCTATATAAACACATATGTATATAGAAATAATTAGTAAAGAAATAAGTCTATCTATAACTATCAGTATTGTTTAGAGCATTTTTACTAATGTGCAAACTGCGCCCCACACTGGTTTTCTGCCTTGGTGGAACTCTATGAATAAATTACATTTCCAGAGACTGCCAGCTTTATAATTTCAGCTTACTACACTTTGGAACATCTCTCCATCCCACGTTGCATAATTTTTTGTCTTTCTGGGGTTTCATTTTCACCTTTCTATCTCTATTGCTGACTGGCAAATTTAACAGGAAAGAAAAACTACTCTCATGCCCAAGGCCTCCCATGGCTTATACTGAGATTTGGTAACATTATTTAGTTGGTGATTAAAGCAGGCAATCCTGCTTTGATTGAATTCAGCTCAGAAAGTGTCATCAGTTCATGTAGGTGTTTGCATCCTAATTTTCAGAACTAGAAAATACCACCTCTAAAACACATAAAGAAAGAACATCCAATTTGATTTTTTAAAACAATAAAAGAAAAAAAAACTTTACTGTAGTCTCTTTTGCCTCTTTGATGGAGACAGAGTCTAAAAGTTCATTTTGAGATGACCACAAATTATCAGGATTTTTATTTGTAGGGCAAACTTTGAAGTTGAATTGAGGTTTTGTAAATTTTTAAAAATAGAAAAGGAAGAGAAATTTTCAGTAAAAGGAATGTTCAGTAAAAGGAGTTAAGAATGCCAGTCCATCGAGACATCAAATATTTGTGATTTTGCCAAGGTGAGAATAGCCATGGCAAAACCCATTGTCAAATGAAAACTCTTTGAGAAGTTTCATCAAGATGACATTGAGTAGATAGCTCACAGGTGATTGTCAATAAATCCTTTCTTCAGATTCACTCCTTCCAATATTTATCACATATATTTTTGCTTGAATCATGATAAGACGAAGGTTTGAGACTTAAAGACACTGAGTTTGGATGTCTACCGAGACATCTATCTGATCTGGACCATGTTCAGAAGAGGAAGGCCTTGTAGAGGCCAAAAGAGAAAAGGAGGGCAAAAAGAAGGGAGAGTAGAAATGGACAGCTCGTGTTCCCAGCTCTAATATCCCAGTGCAATTATTTTGTGGACATCCACTCCTTGCCTGCACAGGAGATAGGGCTATAAGTGTATGTTATTTTTTAATTACAAGGGGGTAGAAAAAATCCTGATGATGGGCTGGAAGGTGCCATTGCATTGTTATTTTTTTCTCTCCCTTCGTTTGCTGATTATGTGAGCTGGGCTCCTTTGCTAGCCGATGATAAGCAGAATTTCCATGTTCTCTGCATAATTAATCCATCTCTGCCTCTCTTCATGCCAACTCGCCCGTTATCGCCGGCACATGCCTGAATTGCAAAAGAATCCGCTCTTCAATTGGAACTTATTGATATTCTAAGAAAAAAAAAGAGAGGGGGGGGAAAAAACTGAAAATCCTTAAGTTTAAGCCGCAGATTTTTAAATGGATTAATTTCGTTGCAATCGCAGCCATCTAAGGCGGGAAGGCAGGCAGAGCAAATTGAAAGCATCTCCATGTTTGCAGAATTGGGTCCAGAACGCTGAAATGTACTGGCACTGCTCTCTTTTAAAGTCAGAAAATTACCATTCATTTACATCACATGAAATACTTTTTTATGCTAGAAATATTCAAGAGACGTTCTTTAAATGCCTGCTAATGCTTGATAACATTTCTAACTTTCAACATTTTGCTAGACTTTGATATGACATGATAGGAATGCCTGCCAGTAAAGAATATTATATGTACTAGTCATCTCTCCTTATCACATATTAGATTCTATCATCTTTTTCTTAACCATCCCAAAGTAGTCTTTAAACAAGGTACTCCGTGTCATTGGCACTGATTTTATTATATATTGATGGAGGCCTGAGCTAGCAATTTGATTTTAGATGCTAACTACACTTGAGATTTTCTCTTCCTCCAAATGCCAAGAGACTTTGAAAATAATAGTAATGATAATGATGTTTTTTAAATTAATATTTGTTTTTCTTAGATTTTTCTGTGTTGCAATCAACCCTGATTTCTGGAGTCTGACATTTTTTTTCCCTCTTTAAGCATTCATCAACCTAAAATCCTTTCCATTTAAACTTGTAGTTAGTTTTTTTATTTTAGCAAAACCTCATTTTGCTTAGAGAAGTTCCAGCTGCTGGGGCAAGTCTGAAGAAAGTGTTGTTCCAAAAGAAGAGATAGAAAAGATTGCGTCTCATTTTATTTTTCTGAGATTCCAAAATAGAACAAATAATTGCCCTCATACCCACTTTCACTTTTGATTCTTGGAAACAGGTCCCCATCTTTATTCCCTGACCCCTGGAGCATGCAGCATCATTCAGCAAGATGGACAGGTTTCATGATGCTCTAGTTCAGTACCAGCAGGGTTTTCTGTGTCCAGATGCTGCTTTCAAAACCCAAAATTTATTCTAGTTTACTAGCAAAGGAGACTGTTTCCTGTGACATAGGAATAAAAGTTGCTTCCACTGACAAGGGAAGAAAATGGAAATTTTACTATTCCAAAATATTTGTCGTTGATTCAGTGAATTTAGGGCACTATAAATGCAGGAGAATTGGGTCAAGGAGGGGAATGTCACGGTGGGTAGGAGGGAAAACCAACTTAGTTGGCAGTACTTCTCACAACAATCAAATGAAACAGTGAACAGTGATAGTCTTTGGAGACATCTGCTTCAGTTACAAAACAGCGATCATCAAAAGTGACAGGCCATCGCAACATAAAATACTGGCATTAAGGAACGAAAATCTGTACAGATCAAGAGGGATTCAGATATTGACAATCTATTCTGTCTTTGTAGGCAGTAAACATTCATAATATATAAGAATAACTCAGGAAGTATGGAAGAAATTTGGGAGAAAAGAACAGTTTAGAGGTATTTTAGCATAATAATCAAAGTCGTAAAGAACATTGTTACACGTGAGTATAGTGAAATGTTATTGAAAATATACTTTGCTCTATGAAATATGTTTTATGTATATCTTATGTAATTCTTAGGCAACTTTCATGCTTTGAGAAAGGGGAAAAGCATGTCTGTTGTACATTGAGTAATTTTGTATAGTCAGCTAAACATTTTAAAGCAATTTTTATAAAATGAAATGAAAAATGACCCTTCTTAAAATAGATGTAGTGAAAACATTTCAACCATAAATAACAATTTCCCTGACTTTGTATTCTCAACTCTTTCATTTAAGGGTTTGAATTAAAGCCCTCGAGAATTGTTAGGTACCGAGAGAAAAGGGGTAAAAGATAAAAACCTGCTATAGCTTAATCTATTTTGAAGACATGAAAACAGAAGTTGAGTTGTTTTAAAACTCAAATGTAACCTGTCCTACTAATGCAGTTCATAGTCTGTATCTCTATCAAATAGTTATCAATATTAAAATAAATTTAAAGACTTTTTTCTTCCTATAAAATTATGTATTATTTTCCTGTACTGTCAATCAAATAAATTCAACTAAGGTAAATTGTGGAAAGTGGTAAATGTACACTGAATGTAGTTTTATTTTGCAGACACCAAGTTTTATGGTATTAAAATATGAATATTTAAATGAATTTAAGTCACCATATTCCTAATTATTACAATATATTCAGATCAGAAAAAGAGAAGCCATGTGAATGACTTAGCCATGTCAGATGACAGGCTAAACCAAAAGACAGTGATTCACTATGAAATAGTGATTCTGAATACAGTATGAACTGGGTATTTCACAGAAACACCAAGACGCCGTGACATGGATTCATAAGTGATGAACTGACTGGCAAGAGAAACAATTTAGCTTTATTTTTTTTTCTTCAATTTTTAGGACGTATTGAAAAGTGAGGAAGGCAGTTGCAGATGGTTCTATAGTTGTCAAAAATCACTAAACAGTTTTTGACATTAGGAATATGACTGACAGTCCCTTATTTGTATTGCATTATGATGGATGAATCCTTCATCAGTTTTCCTTTCCTTACTTTCTTCAGTGTCACTGGGAGGAATTGGTCTGTTTTGCCTCTAACTGGACTTTTTACTGGTCAGAGTCTACCAGCTTCTAATGTCTGAGCCTCTTTTCATGTTTTTAATATCCATATGAATCAATTGGGTTCTCTTTCAGAAAGCAAAGCTTGCCTCTGTCTGTCTCCTCTATTTCTCTTTCTCTACAAATACACAACAAACATATGCATGTACATATATGTGTGTATCTATATATCTCCATTTGTTCATTCATTCAGAACATTATATTTTTTAAGAAAAAAATCCAGATTCTATTCCTAACTCTCCTACTAATTTGCTCTGTAACCTTGGGTTTTACTTTTCTCAATTGTAAAATGAAAGGGTTAGACTAGATAAGGTCCACAGTAGTTTGAATATACTCTGATTCTCTTTATTATCTACCTTAGCTCACTCTTCAAGCTATTTACACTGAGAAAACATGAAGTTTATAACCTTTTCACACATTCTAGTCCAGTGCTTGGTGCCAGCTAGGTTTTGTGGCAATATTAAAGACCCATTTCAGTACAACTACAAAAAAACACTTTCTGAGTTTCCAGTACCCTCATTTTGTATACCATAAGCCACCAATCCCATTTTCTTTTCTCCTCATCCCTCACAAGTGGTTATTCAGAATCAGTGGAACTGGGCTGACCAAATCAATCTACCAAAAATATCTAAATGCATGTCTACTTTTACTTAGTACTGGATTTGGGATAAGACTGCTATTTGGTGGATTGTCCAAGTTTTGTTTTGCTTTGCTAAGTATTCTTTTTCTAACAAGGTTGCTAACTCTAACTATAATTAAATCAATTAATTCTATTAGAAAGTGGCTTTCCTCTTGTATTGAATCTAGATCTAATTTATCTATAGGTAACCAAATGAGTTTTCCAAATTGGTGGATACAATCAAAAAACACCTTATCCAAAACCGCTCTGGAAAAGGATTAAAGTATTTTATTTCCCTAAAAGTTACACAAATCTGGGTTCAAAGCAACAGATGAATTTAAATTTTGATGAGGGACAAAGATTCTACCCAAAAATGTATAGAAGGGAACTGGACCTCCAAAAGTCATTCAATGTATTCCATAGAAAACAGGAATGTAAAATAATCATCCACACTTCCCTTTCAAAAATTTTCTTAGAAACCATCTCATTGTCTCCTCTTTTAAGTTTTCTCAATGTTGTCTAAACTGTTAGTACTGCATATTTTTCTCAAAATTAGCCAGTTGTCAGCTAAATTTCATTTTCTATTGTCCTGTGATTAGTAGAAGTGGAATGGAGGCAGGGGATGGGGAGAGTATGATATCCATTGAAGATGAATAAATTATATTGGGGTCAGGATGTAAAAGGCTTTAAAATAAAACAGTCTTTATATTTTATTATAGAGCCAATAGGAAGCAGTGAAGTTGGTTGAGCAGGCTAACCAAAAGGTTACATCTGAATTTAATAAAAATTATTTTTGTAATAATATATAGGATAGACTGGAATGACTACTGACTTGATAGGAAAGAAGAATCAACTGTCTGACAAGACCAATGGTTTAACATAGTGCTTAATAGATAGATAAAAGTTTGTTTCTCATATTCATCTCCATTCATTCAGTCATATAATCACTACAGAATGTGATGATTGGTCAACATTTTCAAGGAAAAATAAGATTCTGCCAGTCAGAGGTGAGTTAGGAGAGCATTGCAGGATTTGGAGAAAGCCATCCCAGAGATGGGAGATAGATTGAATTATGTGAGGAATGGAGAGGCCAAATGACTAGATTTCAGAGTGCAAAAATATCTGATGAGGGTGAAAACATAGTTTGGAGACCAGTTAGGAAAGATTTTTTTTAAAGCCAACATGTGGAGTTTATATGGTATTCTTGAGGCAGGAGTTGACACTAGAATTTATTGAGCAAGGGAGTAACTTGGTCAGATCCGTACTTCAAATCAGTTTGGCAGAAATTGCCCTTTCCTTTACCGGATGTGTTTGTGTGAATCTAGTGCTGCTTTTTTTGCTGAAATTAGAGTTTTAAATAAAAAATGATGCACTAAATTAGTAGCAAACATTTTTCTCAATTACCAAACTCATACTTACCAACCTTATGGAATGGAAAGAGTGAGTCTGTTCATATATATTTCTAATAGCACGGTATTGTGTGATTGGGTAATAGAAAGATATACATGAGTATATCGGTCTCTATACTCATTTATCAATGGAGAAGTGAAATGTAGATAATAGTAAATGAGTATTAATTGAGTTGACATTAGAAGAACACTGAATGAATCAGTCAACAAGCATTTATTAAGAGGAACTATGATAAATACTTCTTTTTTTTTAAAACCCTTATACTTCGGTGTATTGTCTCATAGGTGGAAGATTGGTAAGGGTGGGCAATGGGGGTCAAGTGACTTGCCCAGGGTCACACAGCTGGGAAGTGGCTGAGGCCGGGTTTGAACCTAGGACCTCCTGTCTCTAGGCCTGACTCTCACTCCACTGGGCTACCCAGCTGCCCCTGATAAATACTTCTGATATAGAGAAATACAAAAATATAGTCTCTGCCCACAAGCAGCTAACAATTGAACAGAGAAGGCAATATGTAAATAAACAGACATATAAAGGATGGGCCATAAATGAGTGATGATCTCAGAGAGAAGGTGCTCATGTGGGTACTACAGAAAGGCTTCCTATAGATGGTGAACTTGAAGCTAGTTGAAAATGAAGGAAGCTAGGAAAGCTAGGAGGTACAGTCAGTCATCCCAGCAGCCTAAGGTCTAACGAATGCCCTGAAGAACCCAGACAAGGAGAGCTGAGAAAAAGACTCATCCAGTAGCTTTGTGACATTTGGAAGTGAACTTAGTGGAACCAATGTTGTGGAGACAATGTTTAAAGTTTGAGCCTACTCTCTCCATTGATTAAAATGGTACAGGGAAAGTATGACTCCAGGTGTTGGAAGAAAATCTCTTTTACTCATATTCTTGTAAATATCCTTGTATGAGAGCTAATTAGTATGAATTAATTAATTAAAACTGTTATTAATAAATAATGATAAACAGGAGAGCATAACATAATGGAAGTGTAAGCCAAAAGTATCAGAGAAGTTTAAGTTTTGCTTTGACTTAGGAACATTTCTAGAACCTTGAGGAGTGATATAGAAATTCTTGTTCTGTGAGAGTTAAGTCTCAAACCCTGTCGCATTGTTCTTGTTCATTGATGTTCATTGATTCCATGTCACCTCCTCCCCATTTGCCAACCCTTTCTCCTTTTACCTTCAATCTTTTGCAGAACTAGTCTTTTCCAATGAGTCCCATTTTTTCATAATGTGGCCAAAGTGCGCTGTATACAAAACAAATAAAAGGTAATTGGTGGTGACAGTACACTAACATCTTGGGGTGAGGTAAGTAAAAGCTTCAGGTAGAAAAGTAGCATAAAACTCAAATAGAAAAGAAGCCCACTAAACCATATACAAGCATCCTGTGGGTGCACAGTGACTTTAAAAAAACTATACAGCAACATTACCTATATTCCATTATAGTTTTTGTTTATTTTATTAAATATTTCCTAATTACATTTAAATCTGGTTCAAGTTGTAGTCAGCAATATTATTATAATGGCCTGTGGGCTGCTTGCTTGGCACATCTGGTGTTGAAAGCACACCAATAAATTATAAATCTTTGAAATATTAAAGGCAAGTGAGGGTGGAAAGGAGGGAGGGAGAGAGAGATGGGGGAGTAGTTCTAGCCTCAATATGGAGAATGAGGCATACGTGTTTTGACATGGCCAATGTGGGAATTCATTTTATTTGATTATACATATATACTATAAGGCCGTGATGGTGAATCTATGGTGCATGTGCTAAAAAAGGCAAGCAGAGACGTCTCTGTGGGCACGAGCCTGTCGCCTGTTAGAGTTCCTTACTATAAAGGCAAAGGGACTTGGTGGAACTGTTCCTTTCTCCCTTTCCACATTCCTGACCACGTTTTTTTCTCTTGACCCACCTCTCTGCCCAGCAGTCCAATAGGAGTGCTTTCTCCTCTGTCTAGAACAAGGCGGGCAGGTCACAGGTGGTATAGGGGAGTACAGAGCATGCCCTCTGGCTACTCCCCTCCCTAACCCTAAATTCTTTTCTAACCCTAACCTAACCCTGAAGACATTTTTTTCACTTTACCTGCTCCTCTCCTCAGCAGCCCAATGGTAAGGTGGGGAGGGGGGGAGGTGTAGCCCTAAGTCTTCAGTGGGGTGGGGCACAATTTCTAAAAGGTTCACCATCACTGCTATAAGGTGCTTCTCTCTCTCCCTCCTTTCTCTCTCTCTCTCTCTCTCTCTCTCTCTCTCTCTCTCTCTCTCTCTCTCTCTCTCTCACTCTCTCTCTCTCTCAAAAGAAGGGATAGAAGGTGGAAGGGAAAGAAAATAAATTGTTGTTCATTAAAAAAAAATTACTATCACCAATAAAATTGGATCATTTGAGAGCTTGCCAGTGCAAAAGACCTTGTTTTTTTTGAGAGGGGGGTGTTTCCCTTACCTGCTTCTCCTTCTATATAACCATTATATCTTGTTAGATTATTTGGTATGAGCACTTTGATGATTCCCAAGTTCAGAAAGAGTATAGTAGAACTGTAGAAAAGCATAATTTCCTTATGTACTTTTTGTGTATGTTATCATTAGTATTCACTTATGAGAACAAAATTCCCCATACAAAAGCATTGTTTGTTATCCTGATATGTTTTATGTGAGCTAACAATCCACCATTCAAAAAAATCACTCTGTTTTTAACCTTTTGGATCTGACAAATAACTCTGTTTTCAAGGAGTAATCATTGTGGACAAGTGATTTATTGGATACCATCTGGTAAGATGCTCCCAAGACCAGAAAATCCATGGGTTATAGGACTATAGAACAGCCTCCTTCCTATTCTTCATATATGACACTCAAATTTTCTGACTCTAAGCATTTACCCTGGCTATTCCCCATTCCCTGTATCCCTGGTTTTCTTCAAGATTCATACAAAGTACCCCTTTCTTCAAGAAGCCTTTCTCAGGCCTCCTTAATCTTAGTGCCTTCTCTTTGAGACAGCCTATACTAATCCTAACTTTTCTATATGTCTTGTCTGTATATAGTTGTATGTTTATTATCTCCCCATTAGAATATGAGTTTCTTGAAAGCAAAAATAGTGGGGATACTTTTGTCTTTGTATCTCTAGCACTTAAAACAGTGTCTAGCCTTTAGAAAATGATTGATAAAGTTTAGTTGACTGTCTTATTGACAAAGACACCTGAGTTCTCAACTAAAAAGCCTTGGTAAGTATTATTGATGCTTTTTTTGTTGGAGAATGTTGGTCCATCTACCAAAATATGAGCCTTCCTATTTAAGCCATCAAGAAGTCAATAAGAATTTAAAAATACCTACTATAGTCATTTTGCTAGGCTTTACCCTCAGAGAATTTGGACCCTAACAGTGAAGATAAGACACATACACATAATAACATACAAAATAAGTACAGGACAAATATGGGGCGGGAATTAGCATCTGGAGGATCTAAATATAATGTTCAAGGAAGAGGAAAAAATACAACAGCTGTTAAGTGTGAGGTGGGGACAGGAAGACCAAAAGTAATGTGCAAACAATTAAAGATGTAGTCAATTAGTAGACAGTTAAGTCTAGCTCTTGTTTCCACAAAGCTTAAGGGAGGAAATGAACTGAGGAAATGAGTACTGTGGTTATAGGATCATGGTGATATCGACACAAAAAGGACTTTAATGCCAGATGTGAGGATGGTGATAATAGCATGGAACAAGTGAGGTGTTCCAGGAAGTAAGCATATCCCTCAGGACAATGCAGCTCTAAGGTAAAATCCAATTTAATCCTATAATAGTCACAGTTTTGGTTTTAAAATTACTTAATGGTTTCTTAAAATTTGTAGAGATTATATAATGTTTTTCTTTAAAAATTATGATGAATTTTAAAAAGAGCATAAAGAAGACTAAAATTGTAGTGGAGAAAATTTAAAATAGGGAGTTCAGACAGGAGCAATTTATTTGAAGGTTAACAATTAGCTTGATCCCTGATAATCCACAGAGATAAAATCTGTTATTTCTTTCTAGGTATTTTCTTGACACAGATCATCATGATTAAAAAGGCATATTTTTTTTACCTAAACTATTCTATTTCAAATCTTGTTCTGCTACTGCATGCAATAAGGAAAACTGAAAGAAAGGCAAGTTACCATGATGTTCTAAGCGATGGATGTCTGTGATGAAATGGCTATAGGGGCCTGATAGGGTGAAAGGCAATGACAGGTATGAGTGGCAATTTATCATGCTCATCCTTAAAATTCAGTGTGTGCAAACACTTTAACCTTTCAGGCACTCACCTTTGCATCTAGGTAGTTTTACCATTCTAGGAAAGACAAATGAACCTCCTCAACCCTCTTTAATTTAATCAGTATTATTTATCCAAAGCATCCTAGTCAAAGCACAAAGCTTTAAATGAGATCCATTTAAAATGGACTCTTTTTGAGTCATGCTATGCAAATTTCATTATTATACTTATATTGAAAATGAAAAAACTAATTTAAAATGGAGATTAATAATTGCATTCATATATTCTTCTTTATTGTTTTTGTAGGATTGTGCTACTTTCTTGCATTCATCATTTGTAGAGTATGGAGACAAAAATGTAGAGCGAAAGAAAATATATTTGATGTGAATAGGAATGTAAAATATATTATAAGATCAATGTTACACTTGATTCTTTTGCAAATATTCCTGTAATCGTTTTAAAGAAAGCATATTTTTATGCAAGTTCAGAAATCCTAGATTTATATGACATTTAACTTAATATTTTTACTTTTTATTGTTGTATATGGTTTGGTAAATAATTTTCAGATAATTTAATGATTCTCTGTAACCTGAAACCACATGAATTATATTCTCTCATTCCTCTATGTCCTCCAATTGATTTTTATAATAAAATACAAATATCTGCATAGAATTAATATTACTATCCCTTCCACAGTTCCCCCCCATAAAAAAGTGCAACTAATTTTTTTCTAATACAATAAGTTTTTCTTCTCTGTGATAGATACCTATAAGGCACAAAAGATACAAAGAAAATAAAACAAACAAACCAAAAAAAAATTCCAGCCCTTAAAGACCTTATACTCTACTGGGAAAATACAACATATAAATGCATATATATTTTATATTATATTATATTTTAATATAGTGTAGTGTAATATATAATATATATGCATATGTCTATGTTATGGATGAATAGATAGATAAATTTGAAGAGACCAGTAGTTCTAATAACTAACAAAATCTGGAAAGGTTCCTTATAGGAAATGGCACCTGATCTGAGCCTTGAATTGAGCCAGTGTGTCAAAGAGTTGAGGCTACAGAGGGAGGAGATTCCAAGCATTAGAGACAGAGGGCTCCAAAACAGAGAATTAAAACAAAGAAGTGAAAATTTTAGAAACTAAAAATGGGCCAAATTTAGCTAAAACCTAGTATTTGAAGAAAAATAAAGTGATCTCTTCTATTCACATTAGTAAAATCATCTCCCAATTCATCTTCTTGCCAGTGAGGAGGGAATATATTCTGATCATAACACGTTTTCCCTTGTAGATTTCAAGAAGTACATTGGTGAGCTAAGAATTCACTACAAATCGCATTAGGAACATAGTGAAGACCAACTAATGTTGATACAAGAATTTCTTCCTCCTTCTTATTTTTTCCCCAAATAAAATGTAAGCATTTTTCATCAATTAATCAACATTTATTAAGTGAGCACCTACTATGTGGCAGGCACTATGCTAAGATCTAGAGATATAGAACAAAATAAAAGACATTACCTGCACTCCAGAAGTCTAGAATATGTAAATTGATAGGTACAAAATAATGTCACCATATCTCTAGTGCTTTGTTCAGTGTCTTTGCAGAGTAGATGATTAATAAGTACTTGGTTTATTTGCTTGAAGTAGAAGTTGACAGAATAGGTCTGTCTTTTTTTTTTAAGTCTTGTCTTTTCTTTAGGAATGCTTGGAAATCTCCTATTTTGTTAAATGACCATATTTTTGACTAAAATAATATAGGCAGTTTTAGTGGGTAGGTGATTCTTGGTTGTAAACACAGTCTCCTTGCCTTCTGGAATATCATATTCTAAGCCTTTTGGACCTTCAATATGGAAGCTGCCAGTGTCTATGTAATCCTGACTGGGGAGCCATGATATTTGAATTGTTTATTTCTGGTGCTTGTAGATTTTCCTTGAACTAAGAACTCTTGAATTGGCTATAACATTCTTGGGAATTGTCATTTGGGGATTTATTACAAGAAGTGATCTGTGGATTCTTTCAGTTTCTTTTTTACCTTCTTGTTCGAGAATAACTTGGCAGTTTACTTGGATAATTTCTTGTAATATGATGACTAGGCATTTTTGTTGTTGTTATTGTTTTGGGTAATAATTTTCAGGTAGTCTAAGAACTCAAATTGTCTCTCCTGGATCTATTTGCCAGGTCACTTCTTTTTTCAATGAGATATTTCATATTTTCTTCTTTTTTTTTCATTCTTTTGATTGTTTTATTGTTTCTTGAAGTCTTGTGAAGTCATTATCTTCAATTTGCCCAATTCTAATTTATGAGAACTAAATTTCTTCCATGACCTTTTAATCCTCATTTTCCATTTGGTCTATTCTACTTTTCATGGCACTTTTTTCTTCACTGGATTTTTTTGGCCTCTTTTTCTAGCAGATCAATAATGTTTTTTATTTTCTTCATTTATTTTTTGTGCCCCTTTTTCCAGTTGACCAACTTTGCTTTTTAAGTTGTTATTTTCTTTTTGTATTATTTTCAAGGCTTTTTTCATGATTTTCTTCCCATTTTTCTTCAACTTGTCTCATTTGATTTTTTAATTCCTTTTTGAGTTCTTCCAGAATTTGAGACCAATTCCCTTTTTTTTTGAAGTTTTGCATGAGGTTTTCTGGATCTCACCATTCCCTGTTGGTTTTGTTCTTTGCTCTTTGTCTCTATAAATTTTCAAGTGTTAACTGTTTTGTTTTGTTTTTTATTCTGCTGTTTGCTCATTTCCCCAGCCTTTTTCCCCCCTATTGACTGGGAATTCTGAAAGTTGCTAGCTGATTCTGTCTCCTCTGCTGGCTTGTAGGATTAGGCAATGTGAGCTATATTACCCTGGAACTGAATTTTCATCACAGAGGCAGAGGCTTGAAAGGACCTTGTGAATCTCACTACAGGCTGGTGCCAGGACCTAGGACTTCAAGGGGTGGGTCTGAGATGCTCTTATGTTGGTGTAGTCCAGGTATCAGGATCACAAAGTTGGCCTGTGACTAGGTTCAGAATAGAGTGCAGTAGGTGGTGGGGAAGATGGGGGCCCGCCAGCACTCCTCTGTGTCCAGTTTTGTTTCCCAGTCCCCCCTTAACCTGTGAAAATCATCTAACACACACTCTATCACACACACACACACACACACTCACTCTCTCTCTCTCTCTCTCTCTCTCTCTCTCTCTCTCTCTCTCTCTCNTCTCTCTCTCTCTCTCTCTCTCTCTCTCTCTCTCTCTCTCTCTCTCTCTCTCTCTCTACCTCTCAAGCTGCATTCAGGGGGAGAGTTCCCTCACTCCATCTTGGATTTTGACTCCAGTCAGTTTGAAACACTTTTTAAAGATTGGTTTGGAAGGATGGTTAGAGCAGTTTCAGTTTTTGATGCTACTAAGCTGCCATCTTGACTCTCCCCACCAAGAACCATTTTAAAAATTAATTTTTGCTTTATGGTTTGCCATGGCTGGAGAATTCACTATATAATGGCTGTCTTATGGTTGCTAAACTTCTCTACATTTAACAAGGCTGGTCCATGAATAGAAGATTGATTCTATCACTTGAATCATCCTCAAAAACTATCTTGCTTGGTAAAATATGCAAAACTTATCCGCTTCTGGTATCATCTTTAAGCCTCTAAAATCAGATTACTAACAATATGACTGTATGAACAGAAGGTAAAGTTTCCAGTTTCACCAAACTATTCCAGGAAAGCCCATGAATTTCCTACCAAAAAAAATCACAATTAAGAAATCCAAAAAGAAACCACAATGTTTTCTTTCACTTCAGAATTTCACAAAATTTCATTCAGAATTCTAGAGGAAACAGGAAAGGAAGCCTACCAAGAAAACTCAATTTCCTCATTATCAGAGTCAGAATAGGCATAGACCGAAAGGCTCAATGTCTGGACACAAAAAAAGCTAAGGGGCTTCCCAGAGAAATCTCCAGGGAGGAGACTTTGGAAACCCCAGGAATCAGGCAGCAATTAGTGCAATGCTGATAAGTATTGTGCCACAATACTCAGACCAGGAAAAGCCTAGCACTAGGGGCTTTAATGTTATATAGAGAATTCTGAAGGTTTAGTATTCTTCACTTCAAAATTCAGGGTCACTGAAACATTGGAGGTAAAAGTTAACACATGAAATCCAGGGAATCCAGGTTGAAACCAAGCATGTCCAACTATCCCACCCGAAAATGTATAAATAGGGAAAATCCTAGTCCCAGTACAAAATCTGAATTTAGAAACCAAGTTGGATAGAAGAAAATACCACACTGTGTCAAAAAATTTGCAAATCTAACTCCATAACAACTATAAAGAGATATTCATGGGATGGGGGGAAGGGAGAATCTACATACAATACATGGATGATGTTGTGCCCTTATATCCTGTGATGCAGTATCTGCTGATACAGTTACCCATGGTTAATTATGGAAAATAAAAGTGAAAAAAATTGAAAATTTAGAATATTCCAATATTTTATGGTCCATATTCTCTCTTTCCCTCCCACTTAGCCCTCCCTCCCAAAGACAGCAAGTATCATGATATAGGTTGCAAATGTGTTATAATTCAATACACATTTCCATGTTCATCATGTTGTGAAAGAAGACACACCTCCCACCAGAGAAAAAGATTAATGGAGAAAACTGCATTCAGACTCAGTTCTTTCTATGGGAGTGGATAGCCCTTTGGCTGTTACTATCTATAATCTCTTGGTTTTGCTCACTTCTCTATGCATCACGTCATATAAATCTTCCCAGGTTTTCTTTGTGATCATTTTGTTTGTTATTTCTTATTGTATTCCAATGCGATTATACACCAGAACTTGTTTAACCATTTCCCAACTGAAGAGAATATTTCAGTTTCCATTTCTTTGCCACCAGAAAAAATTGCTGCTACAAATCTTTATGAAGAAATAGGTCATTTCCCCCTATTTTTTATTTCTTTAGCATACAGATCAAGTAGTAGTATTTCTGGTTCAAAGTGTATGCAGTTTTATGGCCCTTTGGGCACTTGGTAGAATTAGTTGATACAGAGTATAGTAAGAAGAACCAAGTATACATTTTCTATAAGGACAAGAACATTGTGAAGGAAAATGACATTGAAATGCTTAAAAATTCCTATGAAAACAATAACTAACATGTCTCCAGAGGACTGAGGGTGAAGCATTTTACTCACCTCTGGGTACACATTGAACATGTGGAAATGTTCTTTTGTGGTGTCTTTAAAAAATGAAACTTTAAAAAGCTAGCCTATTATCCTACTCTTAGGTATATACCATAAAGAAGTCAATAATAAAAAAAAATTAAAGTCCCATAAACATGTGGTTTCAAATTCAAATTGCAGCAAGGGGCACTAAACCATATATAAGGATACCCACAGGAAATCTTTGGACTGAGTTTTAAAATATAATGTTATATGGCAATTTAGAAATATGTATTGCATGACAGAACATGTATAACATATTATATTACTTACTATCTAAGGGAGAAAGTAGAGGACAAGAGGGAGGGAGAAAATTCAGACCTCCAAATTTGAGTAAACAAATTTTTTAAATTGGTTCTATACAAGCCATTCCCCAATCTGCCAATGGCAAAAGAATATGAACAAGCAACTTTCAGATGAAGAACTCAAAGCTATCAATAATTATATAAAAATATTCTAAATCACTTGTGATTAGAGAAATGCAAATTAAAACACTCAGAGATACCACCTCACACCTTTCAGCTTGGCCACTATGACAATAAAGGAAAGTGATAAATGTTGGAGGGGATTGGCAAAATCGGGACACTAATGCACTGTTTCTGGAATTGTACACTGGTCTAATCATTGTGGAGGGCAACTTGGAACTATGTAGAAAGGGCTATAAAACTATGCATATCCTTTGATCCTATAATAACACTGTTCAATCTATATCCCAGAGAGAAAATTTAAAAAGGGAAAAAACAATTTATTGTACAAAACTACTTAGGAACAGCTCTTTTTGTGATGGTAAAGAATTTGAAATTGAAGGATGTCCATCAACTGGGGAATGGCTGAACAAATTATGGTCCATAATGGTGATAGATTATTATTTACTATAAGAAATGATAAGCAAGATGCTTTTCGGAAAAAGCTTTTAAAGATCTGCATGAACTGATGCAGAGTAAAATAAGCAGAACCAGAAGAACACTGCACATGGTAACAGCAATATTGTGTAATGATCAACTGTGAAAACTTGGCTACTCTTAGCAATACAATGATCTGGGACAGTCCTGAGAGACTTATGACAGAGAATCCAATCCATCTCCAAAGAAAGAACCATTAGAATCAGATGGATGAGGATCAAAGCAGACTGTCTTTCATATTAGTGTATTTACAGTTTTGTTTTGGGGTTTTGGTTTTGTATGAGTGTGTTCTTACAACAATGAGCAATACATTTGTGTTTCGTATGGTAATAAAAATAAAATTAAAAAATATTTCTACATACAATTGGAAAAAAGCAAAATATTACTGAAAAAATACATGATGTCAATTTTTTTAGGATTTTTAATATTTTATTGAATACTTCCCAATTAAATTTTAATCTGGATCAGACATGTTTATACCTTTGTCATAAACAATGAACAGAAACAGAAACCTGGTAAATGTCTATTGATTGAGAAGCTAAGCAATTTGTGATAAATGGATATAAGAATATAAAGAATCCTGAAAGATATATAAATCTCTGCAAAATTTTTAATAAGATCAGATAAATAATATACACAATGACTACAACAATGTAAATAAAACAATAACAACAAAAAGGAGTGGTATAGATTTATAATAAATTATCTTGGCCCTGAGAAAGGAATATGAATTTCCAATTTCCTCTTTCCTTTATAGATATGGGGGACTATGGGTTTTAAAATTAAATTATGATAAATTTGAATGGCCAAACTCAGCCTCCTACTAGACTTGAGAAAATGTGCTTCCTTTCCTCATTAAGGGAACTATACTGGTATAGAGTATATCATGTACTATCAGATTTACTTGAAATGTTGGTTAGTTTTATTCAACTATTTTTATCTTCCTATTTAAATCTGTTGTAAGTGGTAGCTCATTACATAGGGGACAAAAGAGGTTATATTCATAAATGAATGAGATATCAAGACAAAAGAGATTGACAAAAGTAAAAATGAAAATAATTTCAGCTGGTGTCAGAGATGGAGGAGAGAGATTGTTATACTTGAATCTTAGTAACCAAAGTAAAATATTGATTTTGCTACTTACAAGGATCAAAACTTTAGGCATGTCACTTCACTTATCTTACCCTCATTTTTCTTGTCTGGGAAATTAGGAAGTTGCACTGATAAATATGGAAGTTATTTTAAATGATTTGCTTTTAGCTCTTAATCTTATGCTAGACATTCAAATTTTAAATCTGTGATTCTACATTTCTAGTTGTAATCTATATTTATCTGACCTTCAGATTTTTTAAATCCCTCCCAGCTCTATATTTAACATTCTATCACTCCATTTATTCCAAAACATTTATTTAAAATAGCATCCTGGTAAAAAAAATGTCAGAAATATATACACTTCAAAGTGGGAGATTCTCTTTACTTTGTGAACAAGGTTTCATGTTGATTGTAGCTTTTATTGCAACTCTATTTCCATAAAGTATAACCTCTAAAAATATGAGCATGTTTCCATTATGTTATCAAATTCAGTTGAGGATTGATAGTTTATAATTTGGTGCTAATATCCCACACCTCTTATAACATCTTCTGATTGAAAATTTTACAACTATATTAATTGTTTCATGACAAAGTCTTGTGGAATATATATTTTTCTCATGCTACAAAACATAAATGTTGCATAGGGTATTAGTATTTCTGAAATAGTGCATTTCTCCCCAAAAGATTTTAGGTCTTCACCCTATCTGCATTCTAATACCCTTGACTGAAATTTCATGCATAAGAACATTCAAAATCAAGGGATTTTAAGGAATCATTTGCATTTGTTTATTTGCAAAAGCCAACAATGCCAGGAGTCAAGTATATTAATAATAAAGGATTAATAATAAAATAGGCTAAAAGTGTAATGTGTGGACCAAAATTGGAAATCTTGTTTTCCTTAAAGTCAAGCACAGTTTTTCTGGAAATAATGTGGATTGGTTTCATTTTGAGAATTGGGGAGAAAATTTTAGATATCTAGAGACACTTCATATTTAAGTTCTGCACCCATGAATGTGTATGGGTCACTTTCTCCAGAAGAAAAGATGAGACAGAATTCCTAACTTGTGGAAGCATAATGGTTCATGTTTCTTTATAAAATTTAGTAGCAAAGTTGGAGTCAGTGTTGCCACTGATAAATGTGGTTCTATTTAGTTTCAATTTGAATTTCTAATTTCATATGTAGACTAGACCACTACTTTCAAATCTATCACCCAAATTCTTTGTATAAAAGTATCTTCATGAAGTCACCCTGCATAGAACTCTTCTCTGTCTTTACCTTGGGGATTCTAATGTTAGATAAGAGCCAAAGAATGCCATGCCTACTCAATGGAGGAGAAACATATTAGTTATGAGGCCTTAAAACGATAACAACTATTCAACAAAATCTAGGACTGTTGTACTCAATTTTTGAAGGGACTTTACAGATCATCAGAGCTATAACTAATCTGTGGAATTTTTATTTTGAGAGAAAAGAAACTACAGAGTGTAGTGTCACCCTGTGTGCAGTTCTGCTTGGAGTGGGTGAGCCATACCTCAATTCTCATTTCCCACTCCTATCCAAAGGTACTAGGGAGAAATTCAGATGACTTTTTCCTTAGGAAGAAGTGTCCTTCCTCCACCCTCAACCTTTGCCTGGTTCTAGTTAGATATCTGTTGAACACCTTTAAAAAAACACTTATGGGCCAGGGCAAATGATTTAAACTGTTTCAGTCTTCAGTTTTCCCATTTATAAAATGGGAATAGTAATTCTTGTAGCATTATATAAGATGTGGGTTGTGGAGCCCAAAGGAGATAATGAGTATGTCTTAGGATGACTAACCTTTTCTGGAAGGCCACATTTACCCTGGATTCCAGCTAAAAGACCTGTAACTAACTGAAAAGCAGACAGATCAGGTCCATTGATATGCACAGTCCAATGCATAACCTCTGGTGTATACAATTTTTTTAAAACTTAAATGCATCATATCAGTATATTTTATGATTGTTATTTTTGCTCTTTTTTGACAGATAAAGAAACTAAGATTAAAGAACTTGTCTGAGTTTATAGTGAGAAAAGTTTACATTTAATCAGTTTTAGACTATATAGGAAGTAATTTTTTTAAACCCTTATATTCCATCTTGGAATCAATACTGCAGAAGAATGGTAAGGGCTAGGCAATGGGGGCGAAGTGACTTGTCCAGGGTCATACAGCTAGGAAGTGTGAGAGGTCAGATTTGAAACTGGGACCCCCCCATCTCTTGGCCTCTCAATCCATTAAGCCACATAGCTGCACCTCAGCTATCTTTCCAAAATATCCTGCTGACCTCTACTATAAGTCCTGGATTTGAAGCCAACCATCCCAAGGTCTAGAAAATGTACAACTCTTAAGAAACTAGGATTATTGTTGGAGGGCAGCGATTCCTCATTCCCTCTATTTGCTCTTAGAACTGACATTTATGCAATGGTTTAAGGTTTACAAGGCACTGCATAGGTAATCTCATTATATTCCCCCCAAAAGCCTGTGACATAGGAGCTATTATTATATACATTTTAAGTATATACTGAAGCTGAGATATTTTAAGAAAATTTACAGTCACAGAGCAAATAAATATCTAAGATTTGAATTAAGGGCTTCTTGACTCCAAGTTCATCACTCTGTTCATTGCACCACTTAATCTCTTAATCTACCACCATCAAATCCACTGTAGGAAGGAAGGAAGGAAAGAAGGAAGGAAGAAAGGAAGGAAGGAAGGAAGAAACGAAGGAAGGAAGGAAGGAAGGAAGGAAGGAAGGAAGGAAGGAAGGAAGGAAGGAAGGGAAAACAAAAGCCTTGACCCATAAAAGGGTTTTACTTCCTGCATTTTTTAATATGACTTTCACTCTTTTAAAACTGAACCAATTTTGGTGCATCTAGGTGGTATGGTGGCTAGAGCACCAGGCCTGGAGTCTGGGGTCCTTGGGCTCAAATCTAGCCTTAGACAGTTCCTGGCTGTGTGACGCTAGACAATTACTTTACTACTTTTGCTTAGCCCTTGCCACTCTTCTGTCTTAGAATTAATACTAAAACAGAAGGTGCGAGTTTTAAAATGAAGTAAATAAATTTTATGCCTATTTCTAGTTTTCTCAGTCTGCAGGTTAGAATGTCAGAAATCACAGGTCTTTCCATTTTAGAAAAGCTGTTCCCTCATGGTCAGCCAGGTCATGTTTTCTGTAATATGAATTCAATTCCGTATTTTTTGTGTGTTTTATAATTTTTTTGTATTTGCTCAAAAACCAGATGGCACAGGATATATTTATTGAAAATATGTGATAAAATAAGTCATTAAGATTTCTTTCTACAACAGGTCATATTGTCTATGTAATGAAATTTGTAGAAATTGGTTATATATTGGCCATTTGGAGCATTACACAATTTACATGTTGAGCAAGGCTTTTCTCATTAATAAATATATAAAAAAGGTAAATCACTTATTCATACTGTGTAATGTAGCACTTTATTATATCCTGAATGAATTTTGTGATCAGGGAATCCCCTGATGAAAAAAATAGCATAATATTAATTACTAGCACCATCTGTGCTAAACAATAGGAAAACTAATATTTTAATACAATGATTTCATGCATGTCAGTTATCTCCTACATTAAACATTGCAGTTTGGGTGATGTGGTTTACCTGTCTATTAATTTAAATAATGAATGTTCTTACAGAGGTTAAAACTATGAATAAATGAATTAAAAATACACTAATAAATAAGACATGGAACTAATTCATTCATCAAGCATATATATATATATATGAATATATATATATATATAATGTATGGATGTATAACCAAGTTTTCATCCCACCTGCTAAGTTATTTTTGTATTTTTAAATTATATTTTCTTTCTTCACAGAAAAGGGGAACATTTTATTGTAATAATGCAAAGATGTCCACATTGTCACAAGCACTGAAGGTGTGCATTTCTTACAAAGGCCAAAGACTGATTCAGGGAAAAAGAACATTTTCAGTGTAATTTCTCCACCTACCAGTCATAGAAACTTAGTGGCATAATGTATAGAGATATGGCTTGGAAGCCAGGAAGATTTGGATTAAAGTTATGCCTCTAATAGAGGGATTTTCTAATCCTGAGTACCTCTTTTAAACCCAAAGTGTTTTAGACAACTCTCTAAAACTACAAATGTTTTTTTTTAAAGAATATATCCACCTGCATTGATAGAGGGAGAATTCCTATCCAGGAATTGTCTATACCAATGAAATCCCAATTCTAGGTATCTAGCTGGTGCAATGAAGAGAGTTGCTGGCCCTGGAATCAGGAAAACTTGGGTTCAAATCTATCCTTAGACACTTACTAGCTAGATTATCCTAAGCAAGTCGCTCAACCAGTTTCCTCATCTGTAAAATCATGATAACAATAGCCCTTGTCTCCCAGAATTGGTGTGGTCATGTAATATTATATTTGTAAACCTCCTTCACATAGTGCCTAGCACACAGTAGGCACTTAATAAATGTCTGTTCCCTCCTCTTCCCCTCATCATTCCTCAGTAAACATTTCAAAAATGAATTCATCCCTCAATTTTTACTTATTAATTTAAAAATAACAAAAAATAACATATATTCTATGGAAAGGAAACTTCTAGAAAATTATAGATTTTTATCATTTGAAGG
>NC_058130.1:646517732-646544299 GCF_016433145.1 Gracilinanus agilis
ATATGATGGTCTACTTAAAAAATCCTAGAGAATCAACTAAGAAGCTTGTAGAAATAATCAACAACTTTAGCAAAGTTGCAGGATACAAAATAAATGCACATAAATCATCAGCATTTCTATACATTTCCAACACACTAGAGCAGCAAGAAGTAGAAAGAGAAACACCATTCAAAATCACCCTAGACAATATAAAATACCTAGGAATATACCTACCAAAACAAACACAGCAATTATATGAAAACAACTATAAAACACTTTCCAAACAAATAAAACTGGATCTAAACAATTGGAAAGCCATTGATTGCTCATTGGTAGGATGAGCTAACATGATAAAAATGACAATTCTACCCAAATTAATTTACCTATTTAGCGCCATACCTATCAAGCTATCAAAAAACTTCTTTACTGAATTAGAAAAAAACTATAACAAATTTCATTTGGAATAACAAAAGATCAAGAATATCAAGGGAAATAATGAAAAAAAATGTGAAGGAAGGGGGCCTGGCAGTACCAGATATTAAACTATACTATAAAGCAGCAGTCATCAAAACAATATGGTACTGGCTAAGAGATAGAGAGGAGGATCAGTGGAATAGACTTGAGGTTAATGACATCAGCAAGACAGTGTATGATAAACCCAAAGAGCCCAACTTTTGGGACATGAATCTACTATTTGACAAAAACTGCTGGGAAATTTGGAAAATAATATGGGAGAGATTAGGTCTAGATCAACATCTCACACCCTACACCAAGATAAATTCAGAATGGGTGAACGACTTGAATATAAAGAGGGAAATTATAAACAAGTTAAGTGAACACAGAATAGTTTACTTGTCAGATCTGTGGGAAAGGAAAGACTTTAAAACCAACCAAGAGTTAGAGAAAATTACAAAATGTAAATTAAATGGTTTTGATTATATTAAACTAAAAAGGTTTTGTACAAACAAAAACAATGTAGTCAAAACCAGAAGGGAAACAACAAATTGGGAAAAATCTTTATAACGAAAAACTCTGACAGGGGTCTAATTACTCAAATATACAAGGAGTTAAAGCAATTGTATAAAAAATCAAGCCATTCCCCAATTGATAAATGGGCAAGAGACATGAATAGGCAATTTTCAGGTAAAGAAATTAAAAGTATCAATAAGCACATGAGAAAGTGTTCCAAATCTCTAATAATTAGAGAAATGCAAATCAAAACATCTCTGAGGTATCACCTCACACCTAGCAGAGTGGCTACAATGAAAGAAGGGGAGAGTAATGAATGTTGGAGGGGATGTGGCAAAATTGGGACATTAATGCATTGCTGGTGGAGTTGTGAACTGATCCAGCCATTCTGGCTAGCAATTTGGAATCATGCCCAAAGGGCTATAAAAGAATGCCTGCCCTTTGATCCAGCCATACCATTGTTGGGTTTGTACCCCAAAGAGATCATAGATAAACAGACTTGTACGAAAATATTCATAGCTGCGCTTTTTGTGGTGGCAACAAATTGGAAAAGGAGGGTATGTCCTTCAATTGGGGAATGGCTGAACAAACTGTGGTATATGCGGGTGATGGAATACTATTGTGCTAAAAGGAATAATAAACTGGAGGAGTTCCAGGCGAACTGGAGAGACCTCCAGGAACAAATGCAGAGCGAAAGGAGCAGAGCCAGAAGAACATTGTACACATAGACTGATATTCTGTGGTAAAATTGAATGTAATGGACCTCTGCACCAGCAGCAATACAATGACCCAGGACAATTCTGAGGGATTTATGGTAAAGAATGCTACCCACATTCAGAAGAAGGACTGCAGGAGAGGAAACATATAAGAAAAACAACTGCTTGAACGCATGGGTCGGGGTGGACATGAGTGAGAATGTGGACTCGAAACTACCACACCAATGCAACTACCAACAATTTGGAAATAGGTCTTGATCAAGGACACATGACAAAACTAGTGGAAATGTGCATCGGCCATGGGTGGGGGGAATGCGGGGGGCAAAGGGGAAAGGAGGAGCATGAATCATGTAACCATGTTAAAAATGAATATTAATAAATATTTGAAAAAAAAGTTCTAGCAAAAATTGTTAGAGGAAGAACTAATAAGATTAAAGAAAAAACTAGACATTGATAAAAATTTGCCTCATATTTATTTCTAACTGCAGATTTTCATCAGTAGAAGGAGCATCCTACAAGTGACAAAAAAGAAGAAGAAAAACATATTAAAGTACTTGAGTTTGTTATGGATGATTATTTATCCATCACAATAAAATAGAGAAAAAAACACAACTTCACTTAAAAAAATGTGTAGATAATGCCAAGGTAGGTCTACATTTAATGTAAGGAAAAACTTCAGTAATCCCAAAGAGGAATTGGGCAAAACTCCAGGTATTAGATTCCTATATAGTATCATAATATAATTTTCAGAAGGGCCTTAGAGATCATTTAGTACAGAACTCTGATTTCGTAAGGAAGTAATTTAATCAACACTGCAGGGTTGGTTTAACAAATTCTTTGCTGATCTCATACTGTTCCCTGATTACTACAGATAAAGGAAGACTTGTTCTGCTGTTTTAGCAGCCATATTAGAAAATATAAATCTAAGAGCATTTACCAATCATACAATGTGGCCAGAATGATCAAAAGAAAAGCAATAGCCTTTACTATAACTCTTCTTTCCTCTCTCCTGCCTTTGTTATTTTGCTCCTCTTCTTAAGATACTCTAAAGTTTCCTCAATGAAATTAATGGTAACCTAAAGAGATCCAAACTGGGAAAATGAAGGAGATGTATTCTAATGCCTTGTTGAAGCTTCCATAGGATCATGCCTATGATGTCACAAGTTTCCCTCACCTTCACAAGGTTTTTCTGCCAGGGTTCCCCCCCCCCCCACTACTAGACATATGGGCTTCCCCATCCTTTTATTAAATAACCTTTAATAAAAAGGTTTTTACTTCATTTTTGTTCTTGTTATCTGTGGTTCCTACAATTAGAACCCAGAGCTCCATAATTGACACACACTAAAAGTCCTCAAATGCAAAAAATAATGTCAGCTATTATTAGAACATATTTAATGAGGATATCACTGGAGGGAATATTTACATTAAAGGGATCACAAGTCCACAAAAATACAAAACATCTTGACCACAAAACATGAAATAATTAATATCTTTGTAGGAGATAGATCATTTCAAGCTTAAATAAGTTTAATGAATGTGATGTGGTAAAAAATAAAAAAAAAAATTTAAAAAATACTCATTATCCTGAACATCATGATAAACTGTTTTCAAATTCTGCCAGTGATTAGAGACAGCCAAACTAGGGAAATAGCAGGAAGAAATATAGTATATTCATTAACTAGATTCCTCCAGAAAGGTATAGAAAATGCAGAATATTACATTATGATAAATAAATCCCCCTGTACTTTATATCAGTTATTTTTTTTCCAGCTCAGTTTGGCTTAGGGTGACATACAGAGAATAATGGAGACAGAGTCTGACCTGGAGCATGATATATATAAAGTAAGTATTACATTTCTCACAGAGTGAAAGAGATCTGATATTGGGCATGAGAATGGGAAGAAATGAGGCAGGAAGAAAAGACAGAGGATCTCTGAACTAAATCAGGGTGAAGGAACAGATGCCATCTAAGAGATCTTTTCCTCTCTACCCTGCTTTAGAGTGGCCTGAAGAAAGAATCTGGAAAGGGTAGCGGTAGAGAGGAATAATAGCTATTAGGCCATAATTAAATAAGGGAAAATTTCAGAAGCAAATGGTAGCTATGTGTTTCTGATCCCAGAAGCAGAGAAAGACTCAGTTTCATTCTCATGCCCAGGGTGAAAGCTTATAGTGGAATAAACTAGAGCAGGGATGCCATATCAAAGAATAGCCTATAGTCAATAACTCTGAATATACAGACCTTCACAGTGGAATCATGGTAGCCAAGGCTAGCAGCATTCTACTGAAATTCCCAACCCTAAAAAAGCTGATAAACCCAAGGAGAACTCAGGACTTTGAGAGAAGAAAGACTTGGAGGACAATGAGCAGACATTAGCCCAGATCCCATCACTTCAGAAGCACTGAAAGGTGGCAGGCCATCCTGAGCTATGAAAGCAGCAGAAGGACATACATGGCCAGAAGTTCAGGATAGACATTCCCCCTAAAAGTACACAGAACTTAGGATGAAGATAAAAGGATGAGCAAACCAAAAATGAATCCCAACACAAAAATGTGATGACAGTGTGATGACAAAGTCACAACTGCAAGAGAAAAAAATGAATGGAAATAAAGCTTGAATCAGAGAAAAATTTAGCTTAGATTCAAGTTCATCTGGAATTCTTAGAAGAATTAAAGCAAAAATTAACTTATAAAAGTAGAACTAAAAATCATTTTTATATCTATATGAGAATGATAGAGGAGCTGAGAAATGATAAATATGGAAGAAGGATATGGAAGAAAAACAAAGAAGTCAAATAGTTTTAATCAAAAGGTGAAAAATTTTACCTAAGAAAATAGTTTGTCAAAAGTCAGACTAAAAAAGGCATAAAAAGTGAAGCATCTGATAGCCAGAATACTAACCTATAAAAACCAGTTTGAGAGAGATAACTTAAGAATTATTGTACTACCCAATAGCCATAACCCAAAAAAGACTAGATATCATACTTTTAAAAACCATTAAAGGAAATTGTCTAGTTCTCTTAGAATCACAGGGTAAGAAGAAATTGAAAGAATCCACCATTCACCTTCTGAAAGAAACATGAAAATGAAAACTCTCAGGAATATTATAGTCAAAATCTAGAGCTTCCACATAAAAGAAAAATACTGGAAACAGCCAGAAATAATTCAAGTCCAGAGTAACCACAGTGATGATCACACAGGATTTAGCAGATATCCCCATAAAAGATTTCTCTTCTCCACTTTTCCTCTGTCTGTCTTAATTCGTTTTTGAAGTCCTTTTTGAGCTCTTCCAGAATCTCTGTCTAATCCATATTTTTCTTTTGGACTTTGCATGTGCTTGCTTTGCTTTCAAAGTCCCCTTCTTTTTCTGTACCTTGCTCTTTGCCTCCATAAAAATTCTTTAGAGTGAGGTGTTTTTTTTGTTTGTTTGCTCATTTTTCCTATCTAATTATAGGTAGGCTCTCTTTTCTGGGGACTTGGGGTACCCTTTTAAAATTCAGTTATTCCTTGATATTATTCTCAGCTTATTTTCTGGATTTTTACCAGTTTCAATTCTTGGAGGATGATGTGATGGTCTGAGGACTGAGAACTCTGAGAGCCCTATCTCCTGGCTGATTCAATTGACCCTTGAGATCTTGATAGTTCAAAGACTGGCCTTAGGCTTGGTTGTAAACTTTTGGTTTTACTTTGATCTTGATCAAGTTGGGAACTACTTAAATTATAGCCTTGGAGTTAAGTGTTAGTTTTTGGCCTTGCTGTATACTTGTTCTAATGGGCACACTCTTGATTTCCCTGTCTTGGAGCTCCACTCTGAGTTTTAGGCAAGAAGATCAGTATTTTGTACTTAGTACTATCAGCTGCCTATGTCCTGTGAACTATGTCCTCATCTCAAGCCCAGATTGGGAACTTCTGGCTTGCCTCTGGGCTCACACAGATAAACCCACTTCAGCCCAGACTACTCTGATTTGGGACTCCAAACTTTACATGTTTGAAATTCAAGGGGTGTGGATTGGCTTGGACCACTATTTGCCCAGGCATGATCTCAAGTTCTGATTATTAGCTTCAGCTTAGGTTCTGAACCTGGGACAGCAGATATGGGGTTGAGAGGTGTGGCTTGCTCTTGCCTTGCTCTTCACTTCTTGCTATAATCTTGCTGATTGTTCTCTCTTCTCCTCACAGTGTTCCAGATGTTCTTTGCCTACCTTTTGGGTTTTTCTTTTCTTGAAAGTTGTTTCACTCTGTATCCTTGTTGGCTTTTTCACTCCTGTATCCATTTTGTGGCACTATTTTAATATTGGTTGCAGAGGATTCTCATGGTGACTCTGCAGCTGCTCTGGTTTACTCCACCGTCCTGATTCTGACCCCCTCCCCCCAAATAAAGGATTATAGAGTATGAAATATATCACAGAAAACAAAAGATTAGCCAAAATTATCAAACAAAACTGAATACAATTTATGGGGTGAAATGAATTTTTAATGAATAGGTTGGTTTCACATAAAATCTGGGATGACTTTTTTGAACTGATTTAAACCAAAGGGATCAGAATTAAGGGAACAATTTATATAACAATCCTGTGACAAAAAAAACCGCACAACTCTGAAAGATTTAACAATTCTGATCATCAAAATGACCAACTACAATTCCAAAGGACTCATGATTACATACAATATATATTTTTAGGTATAAAGGTGGTGGACTCAGTACATACTGAGCCATATTTTCCAGACATACCTAAAGTGAGATTTTTTTTTTTAGATTGACTACAATAGGTTGTTTTTTTCTTGCCTTTTCAATGGATGGGGAAGAACATGTTGGGGGGAGAAAATTCAGAACTTAAAATAAATTTAAAATTGAATTGACCCAAAGAAAGCTACTGATAGCCACTTTCTGTCTTGGTTTCCTAACCTATAAAATTGAAACAATTGCACCTGTAACTACTTTCATGGAGTGGACTCAAAATTTTCATGTCTAGGTCTTTGTTCTGAGTTTACCACTAAATAGTTCTGTGACCTTTAAGGAATCAGCCTAACTATTCTGAGCTCATAGTTTCCTCTTCTGTGAAATGAAAGGATAAGATGATCTAAGGTCCCTTTCAAGCTGTTTCTATGATTAGAACATACAGCAGCAGCTACCCAAGCACATTTCCTTACATGGTGCTACATTTTTAGAAGCAATATCTCCTCAAACTTGTATTTTGACCCATCTTTGAGCCTCTCAACACAGTGTGGGTTTTCCAAGTACTTTTCACACTCACTATCCATACCACACTCCCCCTTGGGCTTGGCAGAATGTTTCTGATCTGTTTGTCTCCTCCTAGACTTGGCCAACTCCCCTGTGATGGGAGTTTCCTCCCAGCATTGGCTGACTCCTTGTGCTTGGGAACTTCTTCCTTAATATCAACTGACTTTCACTGGCTGGGTATCTCCTCCAGGTCTTAACTGTCTTTTGGTGGCTGAGTGCCCAAGCTCAAAATGAAATGGTCATTTCATGGTGCGTATGCTGCTTTCTAAATGTAACTGATTTCTCCATTTTTAATCGATGTCAAGATTTCTTATAAACTAGTTAATTTCACTATCTTCTATTGATGTATGTTCACTTGAATGGAATCTAGGGTATATTTTCCATCCTATTTATTATATTTTTTCATAGGATAAAATGATAATTAAGACACAATCCTGAAGGAATATACAATCTACCAAAAAGAGATATGAATAGATAAGCATAATTTCAACATATAGAATACAGTACTGTATATACTTATCCTTTTTCTAAGCTCCTTCCATGTTCTTCAGGATATTTTCCCCTATCATCATCCCCTTCCTTGCCTTCCTTTTCAATTCTCCCACCTAACTTGCTCTCTAGTCCATACTAGCCCCTCAGGCTATAATCCTATATGTCCCTTGATATTCTCAACAAAACTTGTTGAAAAATTTGTCTGCATAACAAAGTTCACTTCCTCTCATTTTCTTTTAAATCCTGTAAAATCTTGATTCTGTTCTCATTATTTAACAGAAAATCTTTTTTTCTGAAGTCGCCTATGCACCATTAATAACCAAATCTAATGACTTTTTCTCATACTCATTCTACTTGACCTTTCTACAATATTGGACACTGTTGGCCACCCTAACTCCCAATACTTTTTCTCCTCTGGATTTTCCTGACTCCACTATTTCTTGATTCTCCTAACTACATATCTAACCAGTCCTTCTTGGCTTCCTTTGCTGAATCTTCATTCTCTAATATACCACCTAACTGTGGGTTTACCCCAGGACTCTGGTTTGATTCTCCTCTCTCTCTTCTCTGTTTTGGTGACATCATCAGGTCATTCCTATGATGACACTCAGATCTATGTTTCCATCCCAAAGCTTTCCTGAGGTTTTAGGCCTATATTAACTGACAACTGGGTATTTCCAAAGAGATGTCACATGAAAATATCAAACTTAGGATCTCTAAAACTGAAATCATTAGTTTTGCCCACAAATTTAGTCCGATCTGGAATTCCTCTGTTTATGCTCAAGGTACCATTCATTTCATTTGAGTCCAAAACCTTTGTGTCATTTTAACCTTCTTACTTTCTTGCCTTTATCCATTTAACTATCAAATTGATTTTCTTACAAAAAATTTTTGAACAATTGTAACTTTGATAATATATTTTATATATTTGCATACATATAAACATCACCTTTATCCACTATCAGACCAGCATATATCAGAGATGGGACTTGAATTCATTTTTCTGGATTAAAAACCATCTCTATATCTATATGATGCTGCCTCTTGCCTTCATAATATTAAAGATATACCATGATTTTAATTCTAGTACCTTTCTCTTGTTGATTATGTCTCTTCTATCCTCTATATAACTTGTGTGCATATGGTTGTTGGCATGTGACCTCCCCTATCAGCCTTTGAACTCCTTAAGAGCAGAGACCTTTTCTTTCTATCTCCAGCACTTAGCATGGTGCCTATCCTACAGGTACTTACTAAATGATTGTTGACTAATTGTCCTTTTTTTATTTACTTAATGTCCTATGAATGCCTTTGCATAGCAACAAGTTCTAAAATTTTAATCATTGTGGGATAAAGTAACATTTTATCATTTATTCTAAAAGAAAATATATCAAGATTAAAGGAATACCACTAGTTCTAACAGACTACAAAATTCAATACCTAAATCAATGGTCACTTTAAGTAAAGACATAATGATTTAGACTGGACTATGAATGCAGTGATGGACCTAGAGTCAGGATAACCTGAATTCAAATCTAGTTCCAGGAACTTACTAACAGTTTGACCCTAGACAAAGCATTTTTAGCAAATCATTTATAAGGCAGCTTCAAGGCATAGTGGATAGAATGCTGGGCCTAGAGTCAAGAAGACATCTCCCTGTGTTCAAATTTGACCTCAGATACTTAGTAGTCGTATGACCCTGGGCAAGTCACTTAACCTTGTTTATCTCAGTTTCTTCATCTATAAAATGAACTGGAGAAGGACACAGCAAACCACTCAGGTATCTTTAACAAAAAACCTTAAATGAAGAATCAAACATGACTAAGTAACTAAATAATTTTAAAAAGTCACTTAACCTCAAACTCTTTTTCCTCAATTGTAAAATATGGCATAATATAGCTTATGTTATGGGATTATAGTGTGAAACAAATAAATTAGCAATTGTTAAGTGCTATGCATAGTGCCTGGCACATAGCAGATGCTTAATAAATGGTTATCCTTATTCTCCTTATACTAATGATGGTTTTACAAGCTTTGATCATATCCTCTCAGCCTTTGTTTTATAGGATAAAGAAACTAATTGGGAGAAACTGGAGAAGACTGAAAGGATTAAGAGCCAGGCCTAGTGATACTAGTCCTGGGTTCAAATCTGACCTCATACACTACCTCTCTGTGTGACCCTGCTCAAATGACTTAATCCTGTTTGCCTTAGTTTTCTCATATGCAAAATGAGCTGAAGAATGAAACCACTTAAGAATCTCTGCCCTCCCCCCAAAAAAACCCAAATAGAGTCACAAAGAGTTGGATACACTGAAAACAACTTAATAGCAGCAATGACAATAACACAAAGAAGCAATTCTCAAATCATAGGTATGATCTCATCAGGAAAGTTTCACCAGTTTGAATAGATTAAAGACAAGTGTTACCTTTGGGCAACTGATTTATTTACCAGGTCTCCAAACTGCTTCATTAGAAAAATCAGAGGTTGAACTCCTATTTTCTGTGTGCAAGGACAGTTTGCCTAAAACTATATGAAATGTCTTTTCAGTGAAATTTACCCTCACTGATTTTCTATCCCCAACTTTGTTCCCTTCTTAAAGTCTAGAAAGATATAACTTCTTAGAAAAAAGTGGATACTTTCCTTAAGATTGTTGTCCCTTATAAATTCAAAGATGCCACATTTTATCATAAGGCCTACCAATTTTCTAAGACAGATCTCCTAATCGGCAATAGTGATATATTCCATGGAAGCCTTCTTTACTCATAATTTCTTAAAGAGTTGCCCATTTTTTGATTGACAGTTTTAAATGGTGCAGCAAGGTTTGATTATCAAGGGGAAAAGAGAAGGACTTGGTGGTGATAATGCTATATAATGTTTTATAGTCAGCTTCATTTAAAGGGAAACACATAATTGGTCTAACTCAACCTTTTGTTGTACCATTGGTAGTGAGACTGAAATCCTAGTTTATCAAGCATATCATTGCTATTATAGTCTGAACATCCTTTAGATCATGCTGTCAAATGAAGACATAGTCCATTAGGTACCATTTGTTGGATCTTGAATGTATTCATTATGTTTTCAATCTTTTAAAAAATGGCCTCACCCTCAAATATGCATTGTGAAGTATGTGTTCAGAATCTTAGAATTTTGCCACAATTTGATAATACCTTTTTATTAGCTTGTATGGAAAATATAGGATTTCACTATAAACACATAACACCAAATGTCTCAGCTAATGTTAGCTGTTTGAATAGATTAGAATATTTTAATGGTTTGTTTCATTTATAGAATTTTAAATCTGGCTGAGGTAAGTATTAGCTAAAATTCTTTCTTATGAATAACTTCTCCAACCATAAGAGATTGAACCACAATACTAGAGCTAAAGGAAATCAACATTAACAATAATCAGGTTTTTTGACTTCCTGTTTAAGATGGTGGCAGAGTAAAAAGCAGCTGCTTAACTTCTCCTAACCAAAACATATAGGACTCCTCAACAAGACATAAAAACAAATCCAAAGAACAAAGGCACCCCACAACAGGGCACAGCATTGGAGGTACATGGAATTGAGGCATTTCCATGCTATAAAGGGGTGAAACAGCTCTCACTAAAATGCAAGCTGAGCAACACCCTCCCCAACCCCACCCTACCTACAATGACAAAGCCAGCACACAAGAGTTAGAGCAAGTTTGGGGCATGCATTAAGTCCTTGGCAGCTACCTGGGGTCACCAGGGCCTGCTCCTGAGAGCAGTAAGACTTAAGACCCCAAGAGACTAAAGAATGCGCACGGACTTTGAATGCAGACCCTGATTGCAGGAACAAGTGAGGGCACTGACGCAAGCCCAGACAAGAATCCTGAGCACAGGTGAGGACTTGGATCTTGAGCTCAGGTGCGGACCTTGAGTGAGGACCCAGTGCAGAAGGGATTTACAACTGTGGAAGCAACACCCTGACACTGTTAAAGGAGCCTCAGGCAGAGGAACAAGTAAGGGGACCACCAGGAGGCTTGACCCTGAGAACAACTAGACCTGAGACCTCAGGAGCCTAAAGAGCACAGACAGACCCTGAGTGTGAGGATAAACCTGAGAGGGCACTGGGCTAACAATGGCAAGCCAGAGACAAGAACCGCAAAAGAGAAAGATCATCAAGAAGAAATCTATAACACTCTACAACTTTTACACAGATAAAATCCAGACAAAAGAGCAAACAGCAGAGGAGAACAAACAAGTAATCATATCCAAACCTTCCCAAAATAATGAAAACTGGCCACAAGCTATTGAAGAGTTCAAATCTGAGATGATGAGAAAAATGGAAGAGATTTGGCTAGAGAAGTTGGAAATAGCTCAAAAAGAAATTAACAGGTTAGAAGACAGAAACTCCCAATTGGAGAAAGATGCCCCAAAATCAAATGAAATGGTAAGCAAATTGGAAACCAGAATCTAGCAAGAAAATAACAGTTTAAAAGGCAGAATTTTGCAATTGGAAAGTGAGGTTCAGAAATCAAATGAACTGATAAGCAAATTGAACACAAGAAATGACCAGATTGAAAAGGAAAACCAGTCAAGAATTGGGCTAAGGAAGCTAAGGATCTCTTAAGACAGCAAGAACAAATAAAACAAAGTCAAAAGACTGATAAAATAGAAGGAAACATGAAATGTCTCAATTAGAAAACTGACAGACCAAGAAAACCAGTCTAGAAGAGACAATCTGAGAATGATTGGTCATCCTGAAAAAGCAGAAATTAATAGAAATTTGGACTCCATACTAAAATAAATTATTCAGCAAAATTCCCTGAAGTTCTACAAGAGGGAAATATAGACATTGAAAGGATCCATAGATCATCCTCTACACTAGACCCAGAAAAGACAACCCCCAGGAATATAATAGCCAAATTCAAGAGCTTCCAAGTAAAAGAAAAAATTTTACAAGAAGCCAGAAAGAGACAATTCAGATGTCAAGGAGTAACAATCAGGATCACACAGGATCTGGCAGCCTCCATACTAAAAGACCGTAAGGCTTGGAATATGATATTCAGAAAGGCAAGAGAACTAGGCCTACAATCACGGATCACCTACCCATCAAAACTGACTATATACTTCCAGGGGAAATTATGGGCATTCAACAAAATTGAAGATTTCCAAGTATTTGCACAGAAAAGACCAGGACTAAATGGAAAGTTTGATATCCAACCACAAAAATCGAGAGAAACATGAAAAGGTAAATAAGAAACAGAGGGGAAAGAAAGAAAACTTATAATTTTTAAATTTGCCTTTTAAAGGGCCTCAATAAGATCTAATTATCTGTATTCCTATGTGGAGAAATGCTATGTATAATTCTCTGTAGTGAACTCTATTCACTATTATAGTATTCACTATTATAGTAATCAGAAGAATAATTCATAGGGAGAGGGTGGAGTACTAAATGGTCTAAGATGATATTGGGGGGTGGTGGGAAAGAGGGGGGTGAATAGCAGGGGACACCAAGAGAAATTTGAGTAAATAAGAAAAATAGGATATTCTATTACACACAAAGAGGGCATGGGAAGGGGAGGGGACAAATACTTTTATAAGAAGGAGAGGAAGAGAGCATTAAGAGGTAATATTTAAACCTTACTCTTAGTGTAATCAACTGGGAGAGGGAAGAGAAGCTTTATCCATTGGGATATAAAATTCTATCTAACCCTAATGAGAAAGTCAGAAGGGATAAACCAAGGGTAGCAGAGGAAAAGGGAGGTCATAAAAGGGAGGGGAGAAGAAGGGGTAGGGAATTCATTAGGTCTTAAAAATAAATAGAGGGGAATAATAAGGGAGGGGGTAGAAAGGGTAGTACATCAAAGGAGGTGACAAGGGTTACTGGCATAAAGCAAACCACTGTTTTAAAAGGAAATAGTGTAAGAAGAAGGGGTAGAACTAGGAGAGTATACCAAAATGTTGGCGAAAACACAACTGATAATTATAACTCTGAATGTGAAAGGGATGAACTCGCCTATAAAAAAGAAGCAAATAGCAGAGTGGATTAGAAACCAAAATCCTACCATATATTGTCTACAAGAAACACACATGAGGAGGGTGGACATACACAAGTTTAAGGTAAAGGGCTTGAGCAAAATACTTTGGGCATCAAAAGAGAAAAAGAAGGCAGGAGTGGCAATTATGATTTCTGACAAAGGCAAAGTAAAAATAGATATGATTATAAAAGACAGGGAAGGTCATTACATCCTGATTAAAGGCAGTATAAACAATAAGGAAATAACATTGCTCAATATGTATGCACCAAATAACATAGCAACCTGATTCATAAAGGAGAAACTGGCAGATCTCAAGAAGGAAATTGATAGTAAAACCATACTATTGGGAAATCTAAATATCCCTCTTTCAGATCTAGCTAAATCAAACCAAAAAATAATAAGAAAGGGGTAAGAGAGATGAATGAAGTCCTAGAAAAATTAGATTTAATTGATATGTGGAGAAAAATAAATAGGAACAAAAAGGAATACACCTTCTTTTCAGCTGCACATGGTACATTCACAAAGATTGACCATGTAAGAGGGCATAGAAACATTGCAAACAAATGCAAAAGAGCAGAAATAATAAATGTATCCTTCTCAGACCATAATACAATAAAATAATAATTAGTAAGGGCACCTGGATAGGTAAATCAAAAACTAATTGGAAATTAAAAAATAAGATTCTCCAAAACCAGTTAGTCAAAGAAGAAATCATAGAAACAATCAACAATTTCATTGAAGAGAATGACAATGATGAGACATCCTACCAAACTCTGTGGGATGCAGCCAAGGCAGTACTCAGGGTGAAATTTATATTCTTGAGTACATATATTAACAAATTAGGGAAGGCAGAGATTAATGAATTGGGCATGCAACTTAAAAAATTAAAAAGAGAGCAAATTAAAAATCCCCAGAAGAAAACTAAATTAGAAATACTAAAAATCAAGGGAGAAATTAATAAAATAAAAAGTAAAAGAACTATTGAATTAATAAATAAGACTAGAAGTTAGTATTTTGAAAAAACAGATAAAATAGACAAAGTACTGGTCAATCTAATAAAAAAAGGAAAGAAGAAAACCAAATTGACAGTATCAGAGATGAAAAGGGAGGCCTCACCTCTAATGAAGGGGAATTTAAGGCAATCATTAAAAGCTATTTTGCCTAATTATATGGCAATAAATATAGCAATCTAGGATATATGGATGAATATTTACAAAAATACAAATTGCCTAGATTAACAGCAGAAGAAATAGAATACCTAAATAACCCCATATCAGAAAAAGAAATTGAACAAGCCATCAAAGAACTCCCTAAGAAAAAATCTCCAGGCCTGATGGATTCACAAGTGAATTCTATCAGACATTCAAAGAGCAACTAATCCCAATACTATACAAATTATTTGATATAACAAGCAAAGAAGGAGTCTTACCAAATTCCTTTTATGACATAAATAAGGTACAGATTCCAAAGCCAGGTAGATAAAAATCAGAGAAAGAAAACTACAGAACAATCTCCCTAATGAAAATAGATGCAAAAATTTTAAGTAGAATATTAGCAAAGAGACTCCAGCAAGTGATCAAGAGGATCATCCACCATGATCAGGTGGGATTTATACCAGGAATGCAAGGATGGTTCAACATTAGGAAAACCATCCACATAATTGACCATATCAACAATCTAACAAACAGAAATCACATGATTATCTCAATAGATGCTGAAAAGGCCTTTGACAAAATACAGCACCCATTCCTTTTGAAATCCCTGGAAAGTATAGGAATAGAAGGTCCTTTCCTAAAAACAATAAACAGTATATACCTAAAACCATCAATAAGCACCATATGCAATGGGGATAAATTAGAAGCCTTTCCAATAAAATCAGGAGTGAAAACAAGGATGCCCATTATCTCCTCTATTATTTAACAGTGTACTAGAAACACTAGCAGTAGCAATTAGAGAAGAAAAAGAAATTGAAGGTATCAAAATAGGCAAGGAGGAGACTAAGCTATCACTCTTTGCAGATGATATGATGGTCTACTTAAAAAATCCTTAGAGGATCAACTAAGAAGCCTGTAGAAATAATCAACTTTAGCAAAGTTGCAGGATACAAAATAAATGCACATAAATCATTAGCATTTCTATATATTTCTAACACATCACAGCTGCAAGAGGTAGAAAGAGAAACACCATTTAAAATCACCCTAGATAATATAAAATACTTAGGAATCTATCTACCAGAACAAACACAGGAATTATACAAAAACAACTACAAAACACTTTCCAAACAATTAAAACTAGATCTAAACAATTGGAAAAATATTGATTGCTCATTGGTAAGACAAGCTAACATAATAAAAATGACCATTCTACCCAAATTAATTTACCTATTTATTGCCATACCTATCAAACTACCAAAAAACTTTTTTACTGAATTAGGAAAAACTATAACAAAGCTCATCTGGAATAAGAAAAGATCGAGAATATCAAGGGAAATAATGAAAAAAAAAATGTGAAGGAAGGGGGCCTAGCAGTACCAGATATTAAACTGTACAATAAAGCAGCGGTCATCAAAATGGTATGCTACTGGCTAAGAGACAAAAGGGAGGATCAGTGGAATAGACTTGTGGTAAGTGATATCAGCAAAACAGTGTATGATAAACCCAAAGAGCCCAACTTTTGGGACAAAAATCCACTATTTGACAAAAACTACTGGAAAATTTGGAAAACAATATGGGAGAAATTAGGTCTAGATCAACATCTCACACCCTACACCAAGATAAATTCAGAATGAGTGAATTACTTGAATATAAAGAAGAAACTCTAAATAAGTTAAGTGAACATAGAATAGTTACCTTGTTAGATGTCTGGGAAAGGAAAGATTTTAAAACCAACCAAGAGAAAGAGAAAATTACAAAATGTAAAATAAATGATTTTGATTATATCAAAATAAAAAGCTTTTGTACAAACAAAAACAATGTAGCCAAAATCAGAAGGGAAACAACAAATTGGGAAAAATCTTTATAACAGAAAACTCTGACAGGGGTCTAATTACTCAAATATACAAGGAGTTAAACCAATTGTATAAAAAACCAAGCCATTCCCCAATTGATAAATCGGCAAGAGACACGAATAGGCAATTTTCAGATAAAGAAATCAAAAGTATCAATAAGCACATGAGAAAGTGTTCTAAATCTCTAATAATTATGGAAATGCAAATCAAAACAACTCTGAAGTATCACCTCACACCTAGCAGATTGGCTAAAATGAAAGAAGGGGAGAGTAATGAATGTTGGAGGGGATGTGGCAAAACTGGGACATTAATGCATTGTTGTTGGAGGTGCGAACTGATCCAACCATTCTGGATGGCAATTTGGAACTATGCTCAAAGGGCTATAAAAGAATGCCTGCCCTTTGACCCAGCTATACCATTGTTGGGTTTGTACCCCAAAGAGATCCTAGATAAACAGACTTGTATGAAAATATTTATAGCTGTGCTTTTTGTAGTGTCAAAAAACTGGAAAATGAGGGAATGCCCTTCAATTGGGGAATGGCTGAACAAATTGTGGTATATGCTAGTGATGGAATACTATTGTGCTAAAAGGAATAATAAACTGGAGGAGTTCCAGGTGAACTGGAAAGACCTCCAGGAACTGATGCAGAGAGAAAGGAGCAGAGCCAGAAGAACATTGTACACAAAGACCAATACACTGTGGTAAAATAGAATGTAATAGACTTCTGTACTAGCAGCAATGCAATGACTGAGGACAATTCTGAAGGATTTATGGAAAAGAATGCTACACACATTCAGAGGAAGAACTACAGGAGTAGAAACAGAAGAAAAACAACTGCTTGAACACATGGGTTGAGGCGGACACGATTGGGGATGTAGACTCAAAACTACCACACCAATGCAACTATCTACAATTTGGAAATAGGTCTTGATCAATGACACATGATAAAACCAGTGGAAACACACATCAGCCATGGGGGGCTGGGTTAGGGGGGTGAAGGGCAAAGTAAGAGCATGAATTATGTAACCATGTTAACTTTTCTAAAAAATAAATATTAATAAATGTTTTTAAAAAATAAAAAAAATAATAATCAGGTTTTCCTTTCTGTCTCTCAGGTTTCTGTTACCAACAGTGAGACCTAGGTAGGACTTCCCTGAGTGAGGAGATAGAAACAGATTCATGCCAGAGAATGAAAGCAAAAAAAAAGCCTGAAAGAAGATTCACTGTCATTAAGGCATTATGTGCCCTGAAATCCAAGCAGGTAAACAGAAAGCTACTCCAGGATTCCACAAAAATGACTAATCTGTATGAGTTAGACAAGAAGTACATTGAGAGTAAAGGCAAAATGTTCAAAGTTAGAACAAGGCCTTATAAACCAAGATGAGACATAATACACAAGGAAGGAAGCATTAAACATCTGCAGTTATCTATATGTATTGCATAAGAAGACCAGAAAGAAAACCTGGATATACACAGTTCTATAGTTCTTCCTTAGTTCCCCAAACCCTTCAGGTCTATCAATCCTGGATTCATGTAGCTTTCCTTGGTTTTAAAGCCTATTAGATCTATCCAGTATAGTTACCCATAGCTCCCAAGTTCTTCCCTTGGAACTGCTAGATTAAAATTAATATCTCCAAGTTCTTATTTTCCATAAATTTTAGCACGTGAAATAGAAAAAGTAGATAAGCATAGATTTAAAATCTTTCTTACTCAAAGTCTGACCATGTGTAGCTCATCTTGCAGGATTCTCTGTCCATCTCACCTGCCTGCTCAGGGAAGTAGAGTCAGGTGGGCTCCACCCACAACCTTTTATTTATTTTCAGGATGCAGTGCTCGTGTGCAAAACATTGGGATGAGCTGGGTCAGCAATCCAGGAGGTGAAGGGGATGAAATTACCTCTACACAGAACTAAAGCTCCTTGAGTCAAAACCCAAAGCTCACCAGCCTCATTTCACATCTCCCCCTTCTCTCCTTGGATTCAAACTCTATATTCAGATCTATAAAGCCTGATTACACGCAGCTTTTAAGCTCTCTCCTTAGACTCAAAATCCTTCAGGTGTATCAAATGATTGCTCATAGCTCTCAAATTCTTCCCTTAGAACCAAAGCCCTTTGCATCTATCAGTTATTGAAAGAAACTCGTGATCTTTAAACTTTTTAATTCTACAAACACATTCTGTATGTCAGGGATCTCTCAGACTACATCAAGCTCTTATCCATACATGATAAATGGAAGACATCAAACATTTGTTTAACAAAATTTTGCATTAATTTGAGCCCATTATCATAAGACCTGAAGAACACGATGGAAGTGACATAAGTTGAATACTTCTCAGGAAGCTCCCAACCTGACTACCTCCTTGGCAATGTACTTATCACCTTTTTTTTTTGCCATTTTCTTAAAGCATTGATATCAAAGATTTTTTATATTTTTGTGTCAGGGACCGTTTTGACTTTCCAGTGAAGACAATGAGCCCTTTCTCTGAATTATTTTCTAAATAATTGAAGGAAATGCTAAATTTATTTAAAGGTTAGGGAAAATATATATATATATGTATATATATACATACATATAATTTCCATTTAAGATCACAGGTATTCTGTAATACATTCAGTTATGTGGTCCTCAAGTTAAGAAACCTTAGCATACATGAAAAAGATTCAGACAACCAGGAAATTGTAACCATAATATTTAAGAACTTGATTAAGGATTCACAATTAAATTCATTTATTTTAAAGTATATTTCCAAGATTACATGATTTGTGATTTCCCCCTTCCCTCTTCCCACTATCCTCCCAGAGCTGACAAGCAATTTACTGGATTAAACATGTATTATTGCTCAAAATTTCACTACCATATTTTTTTTAATGATCACTACTTTATAGTATAGTTTAAGATCTGGTACTGCTAGGCTACTAACCTTAACATTTTTTTCATTAAATTATGTAAAAAAATTTTAAGTAGTTTGATAGGTATGGCACTGAATAAGTAGATTAATTTGGATAGGATTGTCATTTTAATTATATTAGCTCATCCTACTCAGGAGCAATTAATGTTTTTCCACTTGTTTAGATCTAGTTTTATTTGTGTGAAAAGTATTTGAAGTTGTGTTCATATAATTCCTGAGTTTATCTTGGAAAATAGATTTTATTTTATTTTGTCTAGCATGATTTTAAATGGAGTTTCTCTTTCTAACTCTTGCTGCTGAGTTTTGTTGCAAATATATAGAAATGCTTATGATTTATGCTGGTTTATTTTTTTATCCTGCAACTTTACTAAGGTTATTAATTATTTCTACTAGCTTTTTAGTTGATTTTCTCAGATTTTCTAAGTATACTATTATCTCATCTGCAAAGAGTAATAGTTTATTTCTTCATAGCCTACTTTTATGCCTTCAGTTTCTTTTTCTTCTTTAATTACTATTGCTAATATTTCTAGTACAATATTAAATAGTGGTGATAATGCTTCACTCCTTGCTTCACTCCTGATCTTATTGGGAAGGCTTCCAACTTATCCCTATTATAGATGACACTTGCTGATGTTTTTAAACAAATACTGCTTGTTATTTTGAGGAAAGGTCATTCTATTCCTATACTTTCTAGTGTTTTTAGTAGAAATTGGTGTTGCATTTTGTCAAAGGCTTTTTCTGAATCTACTGAGATAATCGTGTGATTTCTATTAGTTTGGTTGTTGATATGGTCAATTATGTGGATGGTTTTCCTAATATTAAACCATCCTTGCATTCCTGGTATAAATCCCTCCTAGTCTAGTGAAGAATTCTTGTTATAACTTTCTGTATTCTCTTTGCTAGTATTTTACTTAAGATTTTTATATCCATTTTTATTAAGGAGATTGGTTCATAGTTTTCTTTCTGTGTTTTTGGTCTTCTTGGCTTGGTAATCAGCACCATATATTTGTGTCATAAAAAGAATTTGGCAAGACTCCTTTTTTGCTAATTTTTTTCAAATAATTTGTAGAGTACTGGGATTAGTGGTTCTTTAACTGTTTGATAGAATTCACTTGTGAATCCATCTGGCCCTGGGGATTTTTCATAGGGCGTTCCTTGATGACTTGTTCAATTTTTTTTCTGATATGGAATTATTAAGTATTCTATTTCCTCTTTTGTTAGTCTAGGCAATTTATATTTTTGTAAATATTCACCCATTTCACCTAGATTGTCATATTTATTGCCATATAGTTGGGCAAGACAGCTCTTAATAATTGCTTTAATTTCATCATCATTAGAGGTGATATTCCCCCTTTTCATTCAAGATACTGTTAATTTGATTCTCTTCTTTCTTTTGAAAATTAGACTAACCAATACTTATTTTCAAAATATCAGCTGCTAGTCCTATTTATAAGTTCAATAGTTCTTTTACTTTCAAATTTATTAACTTCTCCTTTGATTTTTAGGATTTCCAATTTTCTCTTTATATGAGGGTTTTTAATTTATTAATTTTCTAGTTTTTTTTAATTGCATGCCCATTTTTTTATACTTATCTTTCTCTTTTTTGCTTATATAGGCATTCAAGGACATAAATTTTCCCCTTAGTACTGTTTTGGCTATATCCCATAAATTTTCTTATATTTTCTCTTCATTGTCATTCTCTTAAATGAAATCAGTAATTATTTCCATGATTCATTCTTTAACCTATCAGTTATTTAATCTCCAATTAATTTTTAATTTGCCTCTCCATGCAACCTTGCTAATTTTAATTTATATCACATTATGATCTGAAAAAGTTGCATTTATTATTTCTAATTTTCTGCATTTGTTTGTGATGTTTTTATGCCCTGGTACATGGTCAATCTTTGTAAATGTACTATGTACTGATGAAAAGAAGGTATATTCCTTTTTATACCTATTCACTTTTCTCCATTTATCTATTAACTCTAATTTTTCTAAAATTTCATTCACATCCCTTACTTTTTTCTTATTTTTTTGGTTCAATTTATCTAGATCTTATAGGGAAGGTTGAGGTATCCCCACTAGCATAGTTTTACTATCTATTTTTTCCTTAAGCTCCAATAGTTTCTCCTTTAAAAATCTAGATGCTATACCATTTGATGTATACATGTTGAGTACTGATATTTCTTCATTGTCTAAACTGTCTTTTATCAGAATGTAATGTCCATTCTTATCTCTCTTAATTAGATCTATTTTTGCTTTAGCTTTGTAAGAGATCAAGATTGTGACTCCAGTCTTTTTTTCTCAGTTGATGACCAATAAATTCTGTTCCATCCTCTTACTTTTATTGTGTGTGTGTCTACTTCCCTAATGTGTGTTTCTTGTAAACAACATATGGTGGGATATTACTTTTTAATCCACTCCACAATCTGCTTCTATTTTATGGGTGAATTCATTCCATTCACATTCACAGTTATGATTAGCATTTGTGTATTCCCCATCATTTCAATTTCCTCTTTTAATTGTGTCCTTTCTCCTCTCACTATTTCCATCCACAGTGTTTTGCTTTTAATCAGTCCTATTTCCCCCACCCTTATTTTTCCCCTTTCCCCCCTTCTTATTCCCCTCCTATTTCTCTTTAGGATCTTTTAATCTCACCCTTTTCAACTTTTCCTTCCCTTTTAATATTCACCTATCCACACACTACCTTCCTTATTCCCCTTCTGCTTCTCTATAGGTTAAGGTAGGATTCTATACCCTTATAAATCAAATTGTTCCTCCTTCTCTGAACTGATTCCAATGAGAGTGAGGTTTAAGTATTATCTGTCACACCCTTATCCTCCCATTCTTGTAAAAGTATTCTCTTCCCTCCCTTACTCCCACCACCCATGTCCTTCTTTATATGGTATAATTTAACCTATTTTATGTCTTCTTTTGCTTTTCTCTTAGTGAAATCCTCCTCCCCAAACAATTTAATTTTTTTACGTATCATCCTAAACAGCCTGACACTGTACTTTTGCCTATGTATATTTCTTTTATCTACTATAATAATGCAAATGATTTTTAAGAATTAGATAAATTATTTTTCTATATAAGGGTACAATCAATTTCACCTTATTGAAGCCATTAAATTTTTTCTCTTTCTTATTTACCTTTTTATGATTCTCTTGAATTTTGTATTTGGACATCAAATTTTCTATTTAATTCTTGTCTTTTCCTCAGGAATACTTGGAAATCTTTTATTTTATTAAATGCCCATACTTTCCCCTGAAAGTATATATAGTCAGTTTTGATGAGTAGGTGATTCTTAGTTGTAGATCCAGTTCTCTTGCTTTCTGGAAAATCATATTCCAAGCCTTCTGGTCTTTCAGGGTGGAGGCTGCCAGATCCTTTGTAATCCTAACTGAGATTCCCTAATATCTGAATTGTTTTTTTCTGGCTATTTTTAATATTTTTTTTGGTCTGGAAGCTCTTGAACTTGGCTATAATATTCCTGGGAGTTATCTTTTGGAGATTTAATGTAGGGGTTATCTGTGGATTCTTTAAATATCTAATGTTGCCCTCTTGTTCAAGAATATGAGGGCAGTTTTCTTGGATTATTTCTTGTAACATGATGTTTAGGCTTTTTTTTTTTTTTTTTTTTTTTTTTTTTTTTTTTTTTTTTTTTTTTTTGGTCATAGCTTTTGGGCAGCTCAATAATTCTCAAATTGTCTCTCCTGGATCTATTTTCCAGGTCAGTTGATTTTCAATGAGAAATTTCACGTTTCCTTCTATTTTTCATTCTTTCGATTTTATCATTTCTTGATGTCTCTTAAAATCATTAGACTGATTTGCATCCATGATCTTTTAATTCTTCTTTTAGATTTGGTCTATTCTGGTTCTCATGGCACCCTTTTCATCACTGGAGTTCTTCGCCTATTCTTCCAGCAGGTCAATTCTTGTTTTTAATATTTGCTTATTACTTCATTTGTTTTCTGTATCTCTCATTCCATTTGGCTAATTTTGCCTTTTAAGCTGTTATTTTCTTTTTGTATTACTTTCATTTCATTTCCCCATTTTACTTTAATCTTTCTTTCTTTGTTCTTGAACTCTTTTGAGTTCCTCCACAACTTGCAACCAGTTTCCATTTTTGGAAACTTCTGTTGCCTGCTGCCTCCTGAGGCTCATGCTCTAGAGTTCTGAACCTTCCATCCAGAGCCTGAGATTTCTGTAAGTGTATGGTGTAGCAAACTTTGCAGTGTTTTGCCCTGAGGCTATCTTCCTTGCCCCTGCTGCTATTTCCACCACTGTGCTGCTTCAAGTGAGTTAGATGCTATTAAGCTTCAAATCTCATTGCCAGGGCCTGGAGCAGCCTCCAGGGGCAAGTCTAAGGTACTTTTTTCTTAGTGTAGCCAGCTACCTAGAATTCAGATATTGCCCTAGTCCTGGATCTGACTCTGGGGTGTTAGGGGTAAGGGGAGAGGTAGTCAGACTACTCTTTTCCTTGTGCAGTTTTGCCCCCTTAAAACATGGAAATTCCCTATCACCATCTACCTTTCATGTTTTGTCCACTAGAAGAGCCCTTTTGCTCATCCTACTTTGACTTCTCTCTTTTTGATACTTTTTGTAATGATCAATTTGGAAGGAAATTCAGAGAAGCTCCAAGGTTTTCCTGCTACTACTCCATCATCTTGGCTCCTCCCCAATTCATCTCCTATTAATGTACAGAGAGTAATTTAATAAGAGTATCTTCACTTTTATATCACGTAGAGCTACATTGGAGAATACATGGCACATGCACCTCCACAGAGGAGACTACTCCATTCTCCATCCTCACAGCACCGAAGGACATTTTTCACATGTCCTACCTTTTTGCCCAGAAGTCCAATGCTACACTTCCTCCCTCCCCATCTGGGGTAATGCAGGAGACTCAAAAGTGATTTGAGGGGAGTTCCGGGTTAAGATGGCGGCAGAGTAAGAAGCAGCTCTTAACCTCTCCTGACCGAAACACACAAAACTCCTCAAGGGGACATAAAAACAAGTCCAGACGAACGGAGGAACCCCACAACAGGGCACAGCATGGAAGGTACGTGGAATCGAGACAGTTCCAGGCTAAAAAGGGCTCTCACTCAATCGCGAGCTGAGCAACCGCCCCACCCCCACCCCCTCCACACTCACCTATAGCTCCGAACCCAGCTAAAAAGAAATAGAGCAAGTTTGGGGCACCCATCGAGTCATCGGCAGCTCCGGGACCTGTTCCTGAGAGCAGCAAGACTTAGGACCCCATCAAGTCAAGAACGCACGCGAAATCTGAGCGCGCGGGAGCACAGAGTGGACGCTGGGCGCGCGCCCGCTGAGCGGAGGCATGGGTGCCGGCTGAGCAGAGGCGTGGGGGGAGGCAAACACAGCCAGGAACTAAAGCCTAAGTGGGGAACCAGTGCAGACGGGTATACGACTGTGGAAGTAGCTCCCTGAGACTTGTAAAGGATCCTCCTGCAGAGGATCAAGCAAGGGAATCCACCAGGGGGCTTGACCTTGGAAAAAACTAGAACTCAGACCTCAGGAGCCAATAGATCTCAGACAGACACAGAGAGCGAGGATAAACCTGAGAAGCTGCTGGGCTAATGATGGCTAATCAGTTACAGGAAATTCAGAAGAGAAAGAATAATAACAAAAAAAAGAAGTCTTTAACACTCGACAGCTTCTACACAGAGAAAATCCAGACAACCGAGCAAACAGAGGAGGAGAACAAACAACCATCCAGACCCTCCCCAAATAAGGAAAACTCCTCACAATATATGGAAGAGTTCAAATCTGAGATTCTGAGGAAAATGGAAGAGATCTGGCAAGAAAATAACAGCTTAAAAGGTAGAATCTTGCAACTGGAAAGCGAGGCTCAGAAACCAAATGAACTGATAAGCAAATTGAACACAAGAAATGACCAGATTGAAAAGGAATACCAGAAGATTATGGCCGAAAACAAGAAGATTATGGCCGAAAACCAAAAGATTATGGCCGATTACCAGAAGATTATGGCCGAAAACCAAAAGATTATAGCCGAAAATAAATCCCTAAAGGCTAGAATTGAGCAAGTAGAAACTAATGATCTCTCAAGACAACAAGAACAAATAAAACAAAGCCAAAAGACTGAAAAAAATAGAAGGAAACATGAAATATCTCAATGAGAGAGTGACAGACCAAGAAAACCGGTCTAGAAGAGACAATTTGAGAATAATTGGTCTTCCAGAAAAACCAGAAATTAATAAAAACCTGGACTCTATACTAACAGAAATAATTCAGCAAAATTGCCCTGAAGTCCTACAACAAGAGGGCAATATAGACATTGAAAGGATTCATAGAACACCTGGGGCATTCGATCAAAAAAGGAAAACACCAAGAAACATCATTGCAAAATTCAAGAGTTTCCAAGCAAAAGAAAAAATCTTACAAGAAGCCAGAAAGAAACAATTCAAATATCAAGGAGCAACAATCAGGATCACACAGGATCTGGCAGCCTTAACACTAAAAGACCGCAAGGCGTGGAATACAATATTCAGAAAGGCAAGAGAGCTGGGCCTGCAACCACGGATCAACTACCCATCAAAATTGACTATATATTTCCAAGGGAAAGTATGGGCATTCAACAAAATTGAAGAATTTCAGGTATTTGCACAGAAAAGACCGGGGCTAAATGGAAAGTTTGATATCCAACCACAAAAATCGAGAGAAACCTGAAAAGGTAAATAAGATACAGAGGGGAAATAAAGAAAACTTATAATTTTTAAATTTGCATTTTTAAGGGCCTCAGTGAGATCTAATTATCTGTATTCCTTTGTAGAGAAATGTTATGTTTAATTCTCTGTAGTGAACTCTATTCACTATTATAATATTCACTATTATAGTAATCAGAAGAATAATTAACAGGGTGAGGGTGGAACACTAAATAATCTATGATGGCATGGGGGATGGGAAAGAGGGGGAGAATAGCATGGGACACCAAGAGAAACTTGAGCGAATAAGAAAATAGAATATTCTATTACACACAAAGAGGGCATGGGAGAGAGAGGGGACAAATACTATTATAAGAAGGAGAGGAAGAGAGCATAAAGAGGTAATAATCAAACCTTACTCTCAGTGTAATCAACCCGGAGAGGGAAGAGTAGATATACTATCCATTGGGAAATAAAACTCTTATCTTACCCTTCTGAGGAAGTTAGAAGGGATAAACCAAGGGGAGCAGGGGAGTGGGGAGAACAAAAAAAGGGAGGGGAGA
>NC_058130.1:646549110-646611610 GCF_016433145.1 Gracilinanus agilis
AGAGGAAACATATAAGAAAAACAACTGCTTGAACGCATGGGTCAGGGTGGACATGACTGAGGGTGTAGACTCGAAACTACCACACCAATGCAACTACCAACAATTTGGAAATTGGTCTTGTTCAAGGACACATGACAAAACTAGTGGAAACGCGCATCGGCCAAGGTTGGGGGGGGGGTGCGGGGGGGGGGGGTTGAAGGGGAAAGGTGGAGCATGAATCATGTAACCATGTTAAAAATGAATATTAATAAATGTTAAAAAAAGTGATTTGAGGGTACAGTTTGGATATGAGATCTCTTAAAGGTTCACCAGCACTGATGTAGAGAATCTTTTGTTTTTGTTGTGATAATGTTGATTTTTTTGTCTAAAACTTATTTTTATTTTCCTTAAATATTCCATGTTAACTGTGCTACACACACACACACACACACACACACACACACACATATCTGAAGCAAAAAAATAAAATGAAAAAAAAGAATGTTTTGATCTGAACTCAGAATGTATCACTTCTCTTTTTGAATGTAGTTAGCATTTTTCATGATAAATCTTATGAGTCTTTTAGAATTGTCTTAGATCATTACATGGATCAGACTAGCTGAGGCTTTCACAGTTGATCCTTGTTTTGTAGCAGTAACATTGTGGTACACTGTGGAACAGAACTTTTAAATATATGCCTATATTAAAATAAAACCTTATCATGAATTCCATTGCTGTATATGTAGATTAGTCTCATTAAATTTTTATTATCTAGCTTAACTTCCTCATCTTCTAAATGATAAAATCTTTAGCCTCATTTTCCTAATATGTAAAATGAGGAGCTTGGCCTTGATGATCTCTAAGTATCCTTCTAGCTCAAAGTATATAATCCTAAAATGATATTTTGATGGAAAGGAAAGTATATAGGAAGATATTTTGATTTGGCAGGTATTGAAATTCTCTTCACTACTTTTTTGTTATAATATGTTCTGAAATTATTTTCTAGTGATTTAGCATCTTCTTTTTTCAAATTCATTGTGATTTAATGTTATGTATTATTATCAGAGAGATCTCTTCTATTCCTACTCTTTTCATCTTTGTTTTCCTTACTGCCATTCCTACCTTTTCTACACCAACATTCTGGACATGATGTCTGAGTCCAATTATGGATATTTTTCACTCCTTGATGATGAAAAAAATATTATAAAAATCTTTGCAGATCTTTTACATTTTTTTCTACATGTTGTTCTGTTGTTCCCCTTCCTTTTGGTAAATTCCTAAATAACTGTAGGGATGATTTTGCATAGTTGGATCTCTCATTAAGTTTTCTGCTAAATGACGTTAATGCAATGTTAAGATGTGATCTATGATTTCTTCTGTGTGAGGAGTTTAAGGTAAGAAATTCCCTCTACCAATGGTGACTGGCATCTTCTCTGCAACTATAGTAATAGAGAGTTGCCTGGCACCCTGAGAGGTTAAATACCCATTATCATACAACTAGCATGGCACAGAGGTGGTATTTAAAATGAGTCTTCCTAGATTCAAGGTCATCTACTTCTAGCTGTCTTTCTTCATGTGATAATTTTTATAATTCTAAATGTAATATTCTATAAACAAATGCTGTCTTTGGCTGTCACATCCCTCTGATTATTATTATATTGACTAAGGAAATTTTTACCTCTCAATATTAAGGCAATTATTATATTTTATTGAATTTCTATATGAAGTTAATTTTGTACATGTTGTTATGCCTAATAGTATTAAGGTATTTGAGGGTAGGGACTAGAGTGGTGGCTGTATGAATGGAAAGCATATATATGTAAAAGTTATCATCGTGATAAAAGAAGTAGAAGATGGCTTTGCTTTCAAATCACTATGTATCTAACTAGGTGTTGATTTAATTTGAAATGTCTTGGATTCTTCATAGAATTTTTCTTTTCTCGGCAAAAGATGATATAATTGCTCTCATTTTTCTATTTTGGCAAATATTTATCACTACTATAATACAAAATGATCAAACATGGCAAGAATGAAATTTCTTCTTGCCTCTAGGCACATGATAAAACAAATTGAGTGTTCCCTCTGGGAATATCCATTTGAGGCAATAACAAGTTCAGCCACATTTCACTCTTGTCGAGGTTCCACTCCTTCCTATACAGACTTTAACATATACCCACATTGCATCCTGATAGAAGGAAAAGAAACTATTATTTAGAATTCTAGCATTTTGAAGGGTCAATGATGAATGAAGAGGCAAAACCTCAGGGGTTATGTCTAAAAAAAAAGAAAGTAAAATAAGACACCATAGGAAAAGAATAGAAAGGAAATGGGAAGCATATAATATCTCTCTTAATTGGCAAGCCATAGGAAAAGGTTATTCAAATAGGAACATGGAAGTAGAGGAAGCAGATAGGTTGTGATCCTCAAATTTATCTGACCAATGCAAGGAAATGTTAAGAGGAAAAGGATAAAATGATAGAAATAAAAATAAGTAAATGGGGGCTAGGCCAATATTTACAGAGCAAGATGAAAGGGAAGGGAGAGCAGGGAAGAAAGTGGTATGCAAAATAAGCAAGCAAACAAAACTAGAAAGGATTAATTTTTATGGGTAAAAATGAAAAAGAAAAGGAAATAACAAATGATTAAAAGCTTGTTGAAAATGTAGAGGGTAGAAGATAAAACTAGATTGTTTTATGCAATATAAAATAACCATCTAGTATATATTACTTTGTGTTGCCCTGAACTCTTTTCTTTTTCCTTCTAGGAGGGTATTGGTGAGATGCTTGGTGGATATAGTGCTTTGCCTGTAGTCATGAAGATGCATACTGAAATCCAGCCTCAGATACTACTTATTAGCTATGAAATCCTAGACAAGTCACTTAACCTCTATTTACCTCAGTTTCCTCATCAGTAAAAAAGAATAACAATGTCATCTACTCTCATGGGTATTGTAAGGGTAAAAGGATGTATTCATTGTAAACTACTTAGCATAGATCCCGACACATAGTAAATGTTATATAAATGTTAGCTATTATTATTAGCTATTGACTAATTGGATTTGATCATGGGGAGGAGGGGACAGTCAGAAACACTAAAAAGTAAAAACACTGTTGATCCCATCCATAAAATGGAAGAGGATGGTATATTAAATTATATGCAATATGAAACAATTGTTTGTTTTAAAAATGCTGAAATCTTTGGGGAAACTAGTTGATTCAGTAAATAGAGTCACGGAGTCAAAAAGACGAGTTCAAATTCAGCCTTATATACTTTGTCACCATGAACAAGTCATTTAATTGTTTGACTCAGTTTCCTCATTTTTAAGATGGGAATAATGATAGCATCTATATTGCAGAGCTATTGTGAGACTTAACACAGAGCCTGGAATATATTAAGCACTATATAAATTAGTTATTATTATTAGATTTATAGACTAAAAAGATCAGTGTTAATTGACTATGCAATTCATTAACTATCAATTAAAGAGGTTCTGTAGATCCTGCCCTAACAATTGGCATGTACTCACACTTCCTTCCTTTGCAATGAAGAAGTACTATTCTTGACTCTGAACTTGAAAAAGATGGGGATACTGGACACAGATTTCCTAGCAAAATGTTTGAATACTATTTTCTCAACAAGGAAGATTTAGATTATAACAGGTAGAGGGATGAAAGGATACTAGTTTTGGTTTTTTATTACAGAATGAGCTTATTGCTGCAAAAAGTAAATCCTTTCATGGACAGAAATATACAACTGACTTGTCCTTATAAAAGGGCAGCTAGGCCCATATATTCAAGAAATTTGGCTTAGAATTTGAAATGTAGATATGATTTTCTTCTTGGATATCAACCCTCAGGGAGAGTCATTGAGTATGCTATAGGGGCTGTATTGAGAAGGAAATAAGACTGTACAATTGTATATATGCTGAATCTACCGTTTTCTTCATTATGCTAAATATGGAGTTGTCTCGTAAACTCTGTTGCAGAATAATAATAGGATATTAGATTCCTTCAAGATAACATTTCTATGGCTCAAAACAATCTTTCTTCTCCCATAAAATATAACTAATTTCTGTTAAAATCAACTCGAAGAGGCATAAACAGGATCTTGGCTTGAGGAAAGAAGGTTGATTTATAAGAAAATAATACTCATTGTATCAGTGGATGCTTTGACCATTATGATTTTTTATAACATTTTGAATAGACCAAGGAGTGGGCTAAGTGAGAAGTTTTCTAGAGCTTAGTCAATTCACCTTCTGCCTCTGGTATCCAGTGAAAAACCTTGGAATATTTGTCAGATTGACTTTTAGAGCAGATAACTTAGGGATGGAATATCAATGGCATCTTGCACACGTGAAAAATTATTGCAGGGTCTTCTAGGAGTAGAGCCTAGATGGAGGAGTAACTAGAGCAGAAGCTCTGTGTCACCACAGAAATCCTCTATGAAAAAAATTAAAATACCACCACAAAATGAATACAGGAGTGAAAAACCAAGAAGGAGATAAAGTGAAACTATTTTCAAGAAAAGCGAAACCCAAAAGGTAGGAAGAGGCCATCTGGGGAATTGAGGTGAGAGGGAAACATAGCCAGAAAGAGGCTATAACAAGGAGTGAAGAGCAAGCCAAGAGCAAACCACAACCTCTCACCCCCACATCCACTGTCACAGGTTCTGAATTTAAGTTCAAGCTAACATTCAGACCCTGAGATCCTTCCTGGGTAAATAGTGACCCAAGCCAACTCATATCCTTTAAAATTTCAAACCTGTGGAGAAATCTGGAATCCCAGCCCAGAGAAATCTGATCTGTGGGTGCAGGGCAAAGCTAGTAATCCCAGACGTGGCATGGGATGAGGACATAATCCACAGTTTGGGGTGAGGACACAACTCTCAGGAGGAGCCCCCTCCCTGAATCTTTTTGCCCAAAATTAAGGGGAGAGCTCAAGGACAGGGCAATCAAGAGTGTGCCTGATTGAATCAAGAACTCAGTGAGAGCAAAAACTTAAACCTGGGCCTAGAATTTGACCAGTCCCTGAACTGAAAGAGGGAAACCAGGCCTTAAAAATCAGAATTAACCATCTAGAAACTAATCATTTCATGAGAAATCAAGGAACAATAAAGCAGAATTAAAGGAATGAAAAAAAACAGAGGAAAACATGAAATATCTTGTAAAAATAACTGACCTATAAAACAGATCTGGGAGAGACAATTTGAGAATTATTAGACTACCTGAAAGACATGATGAAGAAAAATTCTTGGATATCATATTGCAAGAAATTATTAAAGGTAACTGCCCAAACATCCTCTAATAAGAAAATAAAATTGAAATTGAAAGAATTCACAGATCATCTCCAGAAAGAAATCCTCAAATGACAACTTACAGGATTATAATAGCTAAATTCAAGAGCCACCAAGTCAAGGAGAAATACTTCAAGTAGCCAGAAAGAAACCATTCAAATACCATGGAGCTATACTCAGGATCACACAAAACCTAGAGGTTTCTACATTAAAGGACTGAAAGGCATTGAATATGATATTAAGGAAGATAAAATATTTGGGTTTATGACCCAGAGTCACCTATCTAGCAAAACTGAATATATACTTTCAGAAGAAAAATGGTCATTCAATAAGATAGATTTCTAAGCATTCCTGAGGAATAAGCCGAACCTAGACAAAATATTTGAAGTCCAAACATGAGACACAAGAGAAGCTCAAAAATGTAAATAAGAAAGAGAAAATTTAAGAGACTCATTAAAGTCAAAATGTGTATATGTCTACACAGAAAGAGGATATGTGTAATTCTCAAAAATTACTCATAGTAGTAGAGACAAAAAAAGGAATTTACTCAGAAACAGTGTGGATAAATAAACTGATTATGATGATGTGCTGTATGATGATATCTGATAATGTGATGTATATAAAAAGGTGATGCTATGGAACAATATGAATGTATCATATGATATGTATCCATATGAATGGCATGTAAAAATCAATCAAGGTCTGAAATAGAGGGATACTCTGAGAGAAAAGGGAATGGAGAGATAGAATAGGGTAAATTACATAACATAAAGAGGAGAGAAAAATACTGAGAGGGGAGGATGAGGGTGGTGACGGGCAATATTTAAACTTTACTTTCATTGTAACTGGCTCAGAGAGGGGAAAATGAGTATACTCAGTGTGGTATAGAATTCTGTAACTCTACAAAGAAGTAGAAGGAGAACAAGACAAAGGAAGTGAGGAATGGTAATTGAAAGGAGGTGGAAGGGTGGGGTGATAAAAAAGCAAAATACTGGTGAGGAGGAACAGGGTGAAAGGGAATAGAACAGGATATAAAGGGGATAATACGGTGGGTGTGAATGGGATAAACATTCATTAAACAGGAGCAGATAGCAGAGTGGATTAAAAACCAGAATCCTACTATATGTTGTCTACTAGAAACACATTTGAGGCATGGTGACACACACAGATTCAAGGTAAAAGGCTAGAGCAGAATTTATTAATCATCATCTAAAGCAGTCGTTCCCAAACTTTTTTGGCTTACCACCCCCCCTTCCAGAAAAAAATATTTCTTAGCCCCCTGGAAGAAGAAATCATAGAAACAATTATGGGCTTCATTAAAGATAATGACAATGAGTAGACAACATATAAAAACCTATGGGATACATCCAAAGCAGTACTTATGGGCAAATATATATATCTCTGAGTTCCTATACCAACAAAATAGAGAGGGAGAAGATAAATGAATTGGGCTTACAACTTAAAAAATTAGAAAAGCAAATTAAAAATTCCCAGATAAAAACTAAATTAGAAATTCTAAAAATTAAAGGAGAAATTAATAAAATTGAAAGCAAAAGAATTATTGAGCTAATAAATAGACTAGGAGCTAGTAATCTGAAAAAAACCCAAATAAAATAGATAAAGTCCTGGATAATGTAATAAAAAAGAAAACAATCAAATTAACAGTATCAAAGATGAAAAGCTTAATCTTACTTCTAATGAAGAGGAAATTAAAGTAATTATTAAGAACTATTTTTGCTCAATTATATGATAATAAATATGACAATCTAGGAGAAATGGCTGAATATTTACAAAAAATATAAATTGCCTAGATTTACAAAAGAGGAAATAGAATACTTAAGTAATCCCTTCTCAGAAAAAGAAATTGAATAAGCAATCAAGGAACTACCTAAGAAAAAATCCCCGAGGTCAGATGAATTCACAAGTGAATTCTATATAAAATATAATAATTCTATATAAAATTCTCTGTAAACTATAAAATATTTAGGAATCTATCTACCAAGAAAAACACAGGAATTATATGAACACTACTACAAAACACTTTTCACACAATTAAAACAAGATCTAAATAATTGGAAAACCATTAATTGCTCATGGGTAGGTGAGCTAATATAACAAAAATGACAATCCTACCCAAATTAATCTACTTATTCAGTGCAATACCTATCAAACCAAAAAAAGACCCTTTTATAGAATTAGAAAAAATTATGCCAAAGTTCATCTGGAAGAACAAAAGATGAAAAAATCAAGGGAAATATTGAAAAAAATGTGAAGAATGGGGGCCTAGCAGTACCACATCTTAAACTGTACTATAAAGCAGTGATAATCAAAACTATATGGTACTGACTAAGAGACAAAAGGGTAGATCAGTGGAATAGATTAGGGTAAATAGCCTCAGCAAGCTAGTTTTACATAAACTCAAAGATACCAGCTTTTGTTACAAGAACTTACTATTTGACAAAAAGTTCTGGGAAAACTGGAAAACGATATGGAAAAAAATAGGTTTAGATCAGCCTCTTACACCCTATACCAAGATAAATTCAAAATGGGTAAATGACTCAAATATAAATAGTGAAATCATAAACAAATTAGGTGAACATAGAATAGTATAACTGTCAGATCTATGGGAAATAAAGGAATTTAAGACCAAGCAAGAGAGAGAGAACATTACAAAATTTAAAGTGAATGACTATAATTATTTCAATTAATTAATTAAATTTGAAAAACCCTTTCCTTCCCTCTTGGAATCAATACTGTATATTGGTTCCAAGGTAGAAAAGAGGTAAGGGCTAGGCAATGGGGGCCAACTGACTTGCCCAGGGTCACACAGTGTCTGAGACCAGGTTTGAACCTAGGACCTCCCATCTCTAGGCCTAACTCTCAATCCACTGAGCTACCCAGCTGCCTCCTGATTATATAAATTTAAAAAGTTTTTGTACAAAAAAATGAACAAACACCAATGCAACCAACATTAGAAGGAAAGCCACAAACTGGGAAAATATTTTAATAATAAAATTCTCTGACAAAGATTTAATTTCCAAAATATATAAGGAACTAAGTCAAATTTACAAAAAATCAAACCATTCTCCAATCGACAAATGGTCAAGGGACAGTTCTCACATGAAGAAATCAAAACTATTAATAAGCACATGAAAAAGTGTGCTAAATCCCTCCTAATTAAAGTAATGCAAATCAAAACAACTATGAGAAACCACCTTACACTTAGTAGACTGGCCAGTATGACAGCAAAGTGATATTGGGGGGATGTGAGAAAATTGGGACACTAAAGCACTGCTGGTGGAGTTGTGAATTGATCTAACCATTCTGTAGGGCAATTTGGAACTATGCCCAAAGAACTTTAAAAGAATGCCTGACCTTTGACCCAGCCATACTACTGCTGGTTTTGTACCCTAAAGAGATAATAAGGAAAAATACTTGTACAAAAATATTTGTAGCCATGCTCTTTGCGGTGGCAAAAATTTGGAAAATGAGGGAGTATCCTTCTAGTGGGGAATGACTGAACAAATTGTGGTATCAGCTGGTAATGAAATACTATTGTGCTCAAAGGAATAATGAACTGGAGGAATTCCATGTAAACTGGAAAAACCTCCTGAAATTGATACAGCGTGAAAGGATCAGAGCCAGGAGTAGGCTGTACACAGAGACTGATACATTATGGCACAATTGAATGTAACAGACTTTTCTACTAGCAGCAATGAAATGACCCAGGACAATCCAGAGGAACTTATGAGAAAGAATTCTATCCACATCCAGAGAAAGTATGGTGGAAATGGAAAAGAAGAAGGAAAACATTCAGTTGATCACATTGTTCAATAAGGATGTGATTGGTGTTTTGATATTAAATGTTCAATCTATTGCAAATATGAATAATATGGAAATAGGTTTTGAACAATGATACATATATAACCAAGTGGAACTGCTTGTCAGCTCCGCTACAGGGGAAAGGAGGGAAGGGGAAAAATCATGAATCATGTAACCATGGAAAAATATTCTAAATACATTTTAAAAAATAAAAATAAAATAAATTTAAGATACTACTGTGCTGCAAAAATGATTCATATGTTAATTTTAGAAAAATGTGAAATGATTTGCAAGAAATAGTGAAGTGTGAAATGAGCAGAACCAAGAGAAGACTGCATCAGTAACAATGTTGTTCAAAGAGTGACTTTTAATGACTAATCTATTCTGGGTAATAAGAATATTAAAGATCAACTACAAAATGCTCATGAAGGAAGATGCTATCTGCTTCTAGAGGAAGAACTGATATATGAAAATATGTATTGTGTGGCTTTGTATATATAATTTGGTTTCGTGTGTGTATGTCAAAACTTTGGCCTTTTTAAAGTGGAGTTGTGAGAGAGAAAGTGACAGTTTATAACTCAAAATGTAACCAAAAAAATAAATAAAACATTTAAAAACTAAAAAAATGAAGAAAACCTATTGCAGGTCTATTGTCAATATGAGGATTACATATGTCTAGTATTACCTCGACCTCATGTGACTCCACATGTAATTTTTTTTTATCTGTTTTGGACAAGAGTTACCATAGGTACTACAGTGATTTCTAGGCCAATTTGACAAGCTATTTGGGTTCCTTAGAGGAAATGAAAACATCTTCAAGATAAACTCACAGCATCATGGTCTAGTAGATCTTGAAAACTTGATTTAGTGAACTTTTTTAACTTTTAAGGAGCTCTGTGGAAGACAAATGCTATGTTAACAATTGAAGACTCCAACTGATCTTCCATGACTGAGATGGAAAAGACTTTTACTTCTGAACACCAAGAAAAATGCTATATGGAGTACCTCCAATTCAAGAACAATCATGTTAGAAATTTCTATGAGAAAAAAAATCCAAAAAAGGATTTAGGAATAAAATTTATGACTCAAAAGATTACATACAAATGCAGCAAATATGATAACAATGAAAAATAACTAAAATCTTTGCAAAAGGAGGTAAATCTGAGCATATATTGTTAATGAATAATTAATATTATATATTATGATAGTATATCATTACTATATCTAATATATTACATATATTGTTATCATATTTCATGAAATAAAATTTATATTTGTCACATAGCACATACCATGTAATACATTTTGCTATATATGAATACATTTGCTACATATGAATACATAATGCTATGTATTTACATATAGTCTCATATATACACATATGTGTATGCACACATGTGTTTGTATAATTTGAGGTATATTTTACTGTATTTAATGGCTATATATGTGCCATTATATATGTTCTTGATTACGTACTAAGTATTGTATTTGTAAATAGTCAGGTTTATTAAAAAGCAAAATAATATTTTCTTCCCTCTTTTTAAAAATCAAATTAACCAATTTTTTTCTATTTTGTTGCCTATTTTCCCCATAAAACCAGCTATTTGTCTCATTTATGATGCTTCTAGCCTTAGTTGTTTATGAAATACTAAAATAACATTAAATTAAATACTTCTAAGAAACAAAAATAAGATAAATTCAGAGATTTCTTCCAGAAGAATACAAGATTTTGTCCTACATAAAATCAAAGTACAGGAAATAATGCAGAAGAATGAGAATAAAAAAAGGGGGGGGAAATACCTTACACAACTATTATACTAGCAAGGATATTCAAGACAAAAAAAACTAGATGAAGAGAATTACTCCAAAACATGTACAAGAAAAGACTCAAAGAAAAATGCAGCTTGGTTACAAATTCAACTACAACTTTCATATATGAGATGAAACAAAAGTTCCTTTTTAAAAAGAATCAAAACATTCTTATGAATTAAGTGAAAGAGGAGACAGCTGGGTGACTCAGTGGATTGAGAGTCAGGCCCAGAGATGGGAGGTCCTGCGTTTAAATCTAGCTGTGTAACCATAAACAAGTCACTTAACCCCCATTGCCTACCCCTTACTGCTCTTCTGTCTTGGATCCAATACCCAGTATTGATTCTAAGAATGAAGATAAGTTTTTTTAAAATAAATAGTAATAATAAATCAATAAATTAAGTGAAAGAGGACTTTGAGTACTGAAATGGTAGAGTGATATCAGAAAGCTACTAAGTTCCCTGAAAAAAAAATATGTATACATACATATATACATATATATCTGATAACCAAAAACCTCATACAAAATTTTAGAAGAGAGTATCAACTTACTGGACCAGAACAGCCTAGAATATGAGTGCAAGAAATCTGTCTCATTGGAAAGGGGGTGGGGGAGAGAAGTCTAAGTGAGTAACAACAAAAACCTATACCCCAGTGGGCCATGTTAGGCCCTATCACCTCAGCAGTTAGGCTCCAACATGATGCAGACCTCCTATGAAACTCTACCCCTTGGACTGGCTATTAGTGAGTCTCTACTCTTGGAGCTATCCAGAAGTGAGACTGTCTTCAATACAAGGAAGTAGCAATGTCTTCCACCAGTGCAAGGCAGCAACATGACTTCTCACCAGTGCAAGTTAATAGTGAAATGACATACTAATGTAAGCCAGTAGCTAGATCCGGAAGGTGGTACAAACTAAAAGCAAAGCCCCAAGCCTAAGCACATTCCTCCAATTTACTAACAGAGCTCTACTCTACATTAAAAAAAAATTAAACAAAATAAAACACAATAAACTAGTAAAAATGACCCCCCCAAATATAATCCTAGATAATTCCTATGGTGACAGAGAGGATCAAGACACAAACAGGAGAGGATGACATTGACAAAATTTCTACATGTGAAACATCAGAGAAAAATGTGTTGATTTTAGGCCCAAAGAGATCTCATGGGAAATCTCTTGAAAAAAACTTTAAAAATTAAATAAGAAATTTAGAAGAAAACTTGGGGGAATTGAGATTAGTGCAGGAAAACCATTATATCCCAAAATTTCCCAAAGTCAAACCTCCTTTAAAAAGTAGAATTGGCCTAATGGAAAGGAAAGTACAAAAATTTACTGAAGAAAACAAGACCATAAAAAACAAAACTAGGGGGAGAAAAAGCATAGAACCAGGCTTTGAAGAAAAGAATTCACTATGTGTTAAAAATTACTGAGACAACTGGAAGCTAGTTTGGCAGAAACTAGATATAGGCCAATATCTTAGATCATTCACTGAAGATTAAAATGAATGCCTTATCTAGACATAAAAGGAGGTATCATAAGTACATTAGAGAAACAGGGATTATATGATACATCATATTTATGAAAAGGAATGTAACTTAGGAGATGATGAGTATAGTGAAATATAAAATGGATAATTTTGAGTACATTAAATAAAAAGGTTTGTACAAATAAATACTGTTAAAAATTAAAAATAAAGCAAAAAAGTTAAGGAAACATTTTTATATCCTGCCTCCCAGAGATCTCATATAGAGACAACTTTGTCAGATTTATAAGAATAAGAGCCATCTCCCAATTGATAAAGGGGCAAAAGATATGAATAGACAATTTTCAGATGAAGAAATCAAAAGCATATAAAAGTATATGAAAAAATGCTCAAACTCATTACTGATTGTAGATATTCAAACCAAAACAACTCTAAGATATCACCTCAAACCATAGCTAAAATGACAAAAGGGCAAAAATGACAAATGTTGGAGGGTGTGTGGAAAAGTGGGGATACTAATACCCTTTTGGTGGAGCTGTGAACTGATACACCATTCTGAAGAGTAATTTGGAATTACAACCAGAGTATTATAAAACTATGCATACTCTTAGACTTATCAGTAACATTTCTGAGTATGTTTCCCAAGGAGATCAGGGGAAAAGGGAAAGAATTCATATGTTCCAAAATATTTAAAGCAGCTCTCTTTGTTTTAGCAAAGAATTGGAAATTGAGGGGATGCTCATCATTTGGGAAATGGCTAAACAAATAGAGGTATATAATTGTGATGGTATAAGAAGCAATGAGCAGGCTTATTAAAACAAAAAAATAACTTTCAAAGAACCACACAAGATAATGAATAGTGAAATGAGTAGGATCAGAACATTATACACTGCTACAAAATTAATTTTGGAAGAATAAACTGACTGTAACCTCCAGAAAATGAACTAAAAGGTGAAATATGAAAGGCTTACTTTATGGTACATGTTGACCTCCCAGACAATTTCTTCTGTGTGATGCAAGGAGAGTTGGAAGGGGGTAGTATACTTGTGGATAGGATTTATTACATAGATGTGAAGAAAAGTAAGCTAAACATATAAGAGATTTGTGGTTTCATTTTTGTACAATCTTCCTTTTCTTCGTATATGGAAATGTTATTATAATCTGGTTTTTTAAAATTTGGAAGAAAAATAATGAAAAAATAAAAAACGAACTAGTCAAATGGGAAAGGTGATGCTTAATCTCACTGAAGAAAATAATTTTCTAAAAATTCGAATTTGGCAAATGGAAACTATTTCTCCATAAAACTACCCAGAAAAACTTATAATCTTTAAGGGAAAAAAGGAATATTTAATAAAATTGAGAACTTTCAAGAATTCATTATGAAAAGACCAGTGCTACATTGGAAATTTGCGATTTAAACAGAAAATTCAAGAGAAGGATAAGAAGGTAAATAAGAAAGAATAAATGTAAGATATAAAATTAAATTAAATTATTAAACTGTGTAGATTCTTATGCAAGTAGATACTACCTATAAGTCCTATGAACTTTATCAGTATTAGGGCAATTAGAAGGAATGTATTTAGATAGAGAACATAGGGATGAATTGTCTGTAATGGGATAAAATCCAAGAAAAACAAAATTAAAGGAGAAAGAAAACTGCACTGGAAGAAGAAAAAAAGAAAAGATAGAATGGGATGAATTATCCCACAAAAAGGAGGCCCAAAAGAGCTATTACAATGGAATAGAAGAAGGTGGGGGTGGCAAGAAACTCTAGAAAATTACCCTTATCAGATGTGGCTCAAAGAGGGAAATCATACACAGTTAGATGTAGAAATCTATTATACTCTAAAGGAAAATAAAAAAAATTACAAGGGAAAGGTATGGGGGGACTTATAAAAGGGAAGAAGAAGAAAGAAGAAGAAAGAAGAAGAAAGAAGAAGAAGAAGAAGAAGAAGGAGGAGGAGGAGGAGGAGGAGGAGGAGGAGGGGAAATGGAGGAAGAAGAAAGAACAAGAAAACAACAAGATGGAAAAAGAACAAGTACAAGAAAGAAGATGAAGAAAAAGGAGAAGAAGAACTAGAACAAAAACAAGAAGAACAAGAAGTAATAAGAAGACAGGAAAGATAGGATGCTGGGAAATACACAGTTAATTATTAAACAAATAAATATGAACAGGATGAACTCACCCAAAATAGATTAAAAACCAAAATCCTACAATACACATTTGAAGCACACAGATATATACTGAGCAAAGGTAAAAGTTCTGGAGCATAATCCATTATACTTCAGCTGAAGGAAAACAAAACAAAACAAAACAGGAGTAGCAATCAAGATCTCAGAAAAAGCTAAAGTAAAAATAGATTTAATCAAAAGAGACAAGGAAATTTTATCTCGCTAAAAAGTACCACAGACAATGAAGTAATATCAATTCTAAAAATATATACATTGAAGGGTATATCATCCAATTTTATAAAGAAAAAGTTTAATGAGTTATAGGAGGAAATGGACAATAAACTATCCTAGTAAGGGACCTCAACTTTCTCTTCCCAGAACTAGATAAATGTAACCAAAAAAAAATAAACAAGCTTTAGTGAGCAAGCAAAAAATAAATAAGGATGTGAATAAAATTTTAGAAAAGTTACATATAATAGATCTTTGGAAAACATTAAATGGGAGTAATAAAGAACACACTTTCTATTCAACAGTGCATGGCATCTACCTAGAAACTGGCCATGTAGTAGGGCATAAAAAATCTTAATCAAATGTAAAAAAAACCAATATTAAATGCATTCTTTATAGATCATACTGCAATAAAAATTGCATTGAATAAAGATTAATGAAAGGAAAGATTAAGAAATTAACTGGAGTGAATTGAGAACCAGATTTAGAGACAGGAGGTCCTAGATTCAAATCTGGCCTAAGATGTATCCTAGCTGTGTGACTCTGGAAAAGTCAATTAACTCCCATTGCCAACCCTTTACTGCTCTTCTACTTGGGAACCAAAACCCAGTATTGAATCTAAAAAGAAAAGGGTTTTAGGGGTTGTTTTTTGTTTTTTGTTTTTAAGAATTAAGTGGAAACTCAGTAATTTAATTCTAAAGGACATGTAGGTTTGGGACAGGTAAGTGATTTAGTGGATTGAGAACTAGGTCTAGAAACTGGAGGTTCTGGATTTAAATCTTGACATAGACACTTCCTACCTGTGTGGCCCTGGGAAAATCACTTACTCCAGTTTCCTAGCTTCATGTGCTCTTCTGCTTTGGAATCAATACTTAGTATTAATTCTATGATAGCAAGTAGAGATTTTCTTCATTAAAAAAGAATAAGTGGGTCAAAGAACAAATCATAGAAACAATCATTTTATTATGAGAATAACAACAATGAGATAACATGCTAAAATTTATGGATACAGCTAAAATAGAGCTTAGAGGAAATTTTATATCTCTAATTGCTAACATCAATAAAACAAAGAGCAGATTAATGAATTGGGCATGCAACTAAAAAAAGAGAAATTTTTAAAACCCCATTTAAACATCAATCTTTTAATCTCTAAAATCAGAGGCAAGTTTAATAAAGTTGACAGTAAGAAGATAAACTAATAAATGAAACTAGAAGCTGGTTTTACAATAAATAAAATAAAATAAATAAGCCACTGGTTAAATTGATTTTAAAAAGGAAAGAAGAAAACCAAATTACCAGTATTGAAAATGGAAAGGATGAATGCAACACTAATGAAGAAAAAATTAAGGTGATTATTGGAAGTTAATTTACCCATCAAAATACACAAACAAATCTGACAATCTAAGTAAGATAGATGAATATTTAAAAAATAAAAATTGCCCAAACAAAAGAGAAAATATAATATTTAAACAATTCCATATTAGAAAAATAAATTGAATAAGCCATCAATGAAATCCCTAAGAAGAAATCCCCAAGGCCGGATGTATTCACAAATTAATTCTATCAAACACTCAAAGAACAACTAATCTTGATAGTATACAAACTGTTTGGGGGAAAAAAAGCTAAAGAAGTTATCCTATCAAACATCTTTTATAATACAAATATGGTATTTATGCTTAAACCAGGACAACAAAAAACATAGAAATAAAACTATAGACTAAGCTCACTAATGAATGTTGATGCAAAAAAATTTAAATAAAATATTAGTACTATTACAGCAATATATCACAAAGATCATACACTATGAGCAGGTGGGATTTATATCATGAATACAGAGCTAGTTCAATATTAGGAAAACCATTAGCATAATTGATGGCATAATAACAAAAGCAATCACATAATTATCTCATTATATGCAGAAGAACTTTTGAAAAAACACAACATTCATTCCTTTTTTTAAAAAACACCAGAGAGTGTAGGATCAATGGAGATTTCTTTAAAGTGATAAATAGTATATATCTAAAAGCAACAGCAAACATCTGTAATAGGGAAAAAAATGATGCCTGCCCAATAAGATCAGGGGTAAGAAAAGGATGCTCATTTTTGCAATTATTATTTGGCATTATATTAGAAATACTAGATATATCAATGAGAAGAAAAAGGAATTAAAGAAATTTGAATAAGCAATAAATAAATAAAACTATTACTCTTTGAAAATAATATGATGACATACTTGAGAACCTTAAAGACTCATCTAAAGCTCTAGTTGAAATAATTAACAACTTTAGCAAAAATGTAGGATATATGAACATAATTACAAAATATTTTAAGTCAAATAATTACAATTGGAAAAATATTAATTGATCATGAGTTGGCTAAACCAACATAATAAAACTGAAAATATTACCTAAATTAATCTTTTCATCAAGTGTTATATCAGTTGAACTGTTTAAGATTATCTTATAGAACTAGAAAAAATAGCAAAATTCATCTGAAAGATTAAGAATATCAAGGGAATTGATAAAAAAAAAATCAAAAGAAAGTGACCTAGAAGTACCAGATCTTAAATTGTATTATGAAGCTGCAATTATCAAAACAATCTGGTACAGGCTAAGAAATGGAGCAATAGATCAATGTAATAGATTAGCTACACAATATATAGTAGCAAATGACTGTGGTTATTTAGTGTTTGATAGACCAAAAGATCTAAGCTTTGGGGACAAGAAATCACTATTCAACAAAAACTGCTGGGAAAACTAAAAAAAAGTATGGCAGAGACTGGGTACAGATCAACATCCAAAACCATATACCAACATAAGGTCAAAATGGATTCAAGATTTAGATATAAAAGGTGCTACTATTAGCAAATTAGAGTAGTATACAATAATCTATCTGTCAAATCTATGGATAAGGGAAGAATTTAGGATCCAATGAGAAATAAAAAGCATTATAAGATGTAAACTGGATAACTTTGATTATAAAACACTGAAAAGTTTTCTGCAGATACACACATACACACACAAAAATAATGCAATGAAGATTAGAAAAAAAGGAGAAATCTTGGTAAAAATTTTACAAGAATCTCTCAGATATATAGAGAAGTGATTCAAATTTATAAGAATATAAATATTCCCCTATTGATAAATGGTTAAAGCATATGAACAGTTAGTTTGCAGATGAAGAAATCAAGACTATAGTCACATGAAAAAATTATCTAAAATATTCTTGTTTAGAGAAATATAAATTAAAATAAATCTAAGGCACTTCCTCACACCTATCAGATCGACTAATATGACAAAGATGTAGATTAATAAATGTTGGAAGAGATGAGGAAAAATTGGCACACTATTGAAGTTGCAAACTGATCCAACCATTCTGGAGAACTATTTGGAACTATACCAAAAGGGCTTTAAAACTATGTATACTCGTTGATCCAGCAATATCAACAATACTAAAAAATAGAGATTTTTTAAAGGGAAAAAAGAAATGTTGAGAAGATTGATTTCAGAAAAATGTGGAAAGACTTTTGTAAACTGATGCAAAGTGAGATGAGCAAAACCAGGAGAACACAATAATTTTAAATGAGGAAAAATTATGAATGACAGCTATTTTTAGCAAAACAATGATGCAATGCAATCCTCAAAGACTCATGGAGAAAAAATGTTATCTGCTTCAAAAGAAACAACTGAAAGAATCTGAATGAAGACGAAGACATACTACATTTCATTTTATTTCTTCATTTTTCTTTTGTTCAATTTCTTTTTCATAAATGACAAATATGGAGAAATGGTTTACACTATTACTCATGTAATATCTATACTAAATTGTGTGTCATCTCTGGGGGGAAAGAGGCTTGGGGAGAGGAGGAAAGGATATAGAGGAGGTGGGAATTATACTCAGATTATAAAAATTTTAAGAAATTTTTTTTCATGTAATTGAGGAAAAAATAAAATATTTCTTAAAAATAGAATGTGATTATCAAAATTCCTCATGTCCCAATTAGTGCTTTTCAGAAACAGAAAATACTTGAACTTTGTCAATTAATCCTAGTAAAGCATAAAGCTTTTCAAGCATTGATTCTCAATTCACAAATGGATCCTTGTTCCAAGATTTCTTGTACCACAGAAGTAATATCACCTCACATTCTCTACTCTTGGGACTTCTGTGCATTACACATAAATTTACCTTTAAGCATTTAACTAAAAATTAGAAATTGAAATTTCTAGTTGCATTACAACTTTATACATTCAGCACATAAAATACTATCTGAAATACAAAAATAAATAGACCACTCAATGAAAAGCAAATAAAATAAATGCGAGCTATGAAAGATAGAATTATAGAATTAGAAAGATAATTGACAGATTGGCACAAGAAATACAGAACTTTACTCAAAAAACAAAATTCTTAAAAATTAGAAGAGATGAAAAGAAGAGAGATATAAGGTAAGAAATCAAATAAGATATACTAAAAATTCAAAAGAATAAAAATAACATACAATTGTATTGTACCTCCCATAAGAAGGGGAAAGGGTCTATTTTTACAAAAATATTTAAAATCATTCTTTTTGGTGGCAAGGGAATAGAAATTGAAGGGATGTCCATTAATTGGGTAGTGGAATACTGTATAGTCCTATAAGAAATGAGCAGGATGATTTCAGAAAAAGCATTGGGAATACTTAAATGAACTTACGCAAAGTGAAGTGAGCAGAAGCAGAACATTGTACACAATAATAGCAGTATTGTACAACGTTCAATAGCAAATGCCTTAGCTATTCTTAGTAATTCAATGATCCAAGACAATTCCAAAAGACTCATGATAAAAAATGCTATCTAGCTCCAAAGAAAGAACTGGTGAAATACAAATGAAGATGAAAATGTACTATTTTTTCAGTTTTTCATTTTTTGGTTCTAGTTTTCTTTCAAAACATAACTAAAATGGAAATATGTTTTTGTGATTTCATATATATAATCTCTATCAAATTCCTTACCATCTCAGGGAAGGGGCAGGAAAGGAAAGAGAGAATTTGGAACTCAGAATTAAAAAAATGTTAAACATTGGTTTTACCTTTGTGAAAAATATTAATTTTTAAAAGAAAATGTAAAGTATCCCATATTTTACAAAATTACCTGGAAAACAAATTGAGGAGAAAAAATGTTAAAAAATATCATTCTACCTGAAAACCATGATCAAACAAAAACAAAGCATAGACATAATATTTTATGAAATCTTAAAAGACAATTGCCCAGATCTCTTAGAGTCAGAGGGAAAAGTGGAAATAGAAAGAATATACTAGGCAAAAGATACTTCAACATAAAAACTTCTTAATACATCATAACCAAAATCTGGAACTTAAAAGAAAAAGTACTGCAAACATCCAGAAATTAAGAATTTAATACAAAGGAGTCATAGTAAGGATTGCACATTATTTAGCAGCCATCATTATAAAGGAGCAAAGATTTGGACTACATTTTGTTAGAAAGTAAAGGCCGTAAGCTTACAAACAAGAGTAAGTTATAGAAGAAAATGGAGTATGATCCTTTAGCTATAAAAATGAATTTTTGATGAAATAGAGGACTTCCAAACATTCTAATGAAAAGCCCAGAGCTGCCGAGAGCCTTTAAATGAAAACATGAGTCAAAAGAAATATAAAGATGTAAATATGAACAAGGTTGTTTAGTTGTGAACTATACTTCCTGACCCTGTATGGAATTTTCTTGGCAGAACAAATTATAATAATGGACTAAACAAGGACAAACTGCTTACATTTTAATACAGGGAAATAATATATATGTCCCCTTTGGAATTTATCATCATCAGGGTCAAAAAGAGAGTCCAATTAGTCTCTCTAGTCTGAGAGAAATATTGTTCTATGATGAACTTCAAAGAAAAAGGGAAAGGGAAAGGAAGAGGAATATGCTAGAGGAAGAAAAGAAAAAGGAGAAAATTCTCTTATAGTCATAGTGTGCAAGTAAAAATCTAAATGAAAACAGGATGAAGGATGAGAAGAGATTGTCAACTTCAATCTCATCTTTTTTATTTAATTTGACTTTTTTTCTAGCCACTAAATGCTAATGCCATTAATTCATTTTAGATTCATATTCAGGTTTTCTTTACCTATAATATCTTATCACTGAGATGCAATGAGAAGATAATTAGATATGGAGCCATAAATTCTGGGTCCAAATACTGATTCTGGACATGTTACTAGGCCTCAGATTTTTCATTTCTAAGACTGGGAGTGGATTAGATAGATGATGTGTATGTTCCTACTAGTTTAAGTCTGTGATTCTAAGAATTATTACCTTTTTAGTTTAAAGGTGGAAAGAGTAGTATTTATTTAATACATCCTTTGCAAAAAATTAAACAAGCATACTTAGATTTTTTAATCACAATCACATGATTCACCAAATCAGAAAAAAATACCCAAATGTTTTATTCTTCATAGACTATTTCTTAGCCAGAATTAATAGTTTTGATCTTAAAAACATACTTCCATGCCTGACTTCTTTTTGAAGTGTAATGTAGCAATAAATATGATGGCTTTTTTGCTTCCTAGCTCAAACAAAGATCCTAAAATGCCAGTCATCCAAGCAAGTGTCAATAGTTGGGCATTGCAAGAGTTTACGTGTACCCAGTTTGCATCCTCAAGATCATGAGGATTTGCTAAACAAGTAGGAGTAAATGAATACCTTGCCCTGTGATCTGATATTTTTTGATGTGTGGACATTTACATAGCAGTTATGAGTACAAAGACACTGGGTGCTAGAAAAGTCAGACACATATTTCCAAATAAGTCAGAATTTATTTAACATTTATTTTAAGTAGTGCTTCAGCCAGCTGTTCACCAGAGATTCGAACTCTGCCAAACAAGCCCCTCTAGGCTCGCTTGGAAAAGCTTGCAAACTCTTTGCCATGCCCGTTAGGCTCATGATGAAACACAACCCTGGGAGCTGCCAATATTTATACATTTGATTCAGTGGTTTTATCTGAGAATGAGACCAGTCAGGGAAAGAGAGGCAGATTGTAAACATTTTGCTTCTCATTAAGAGTGTAGGGATGGGAGGGAAATTGTATATCTAGATTCACTTCACTGACTCCCACCTAAATTGGGAGTTGGATATTTCCCAAGAGAAAAAATGAATGAAATGCTCATGCTAGGTGGATATATCCTTTTAAATGTAATTTTAAATCTTAGAGTTTTTAGTTTTTCTATCTAATGAGGATTTGGGGATAGCCAGAGGGTATATCAGTTACCATTTCTCTTTGACCATCTTCACTGGTCATCTAGTATTACCTTTTGCTTTTGTCTGGCTCCGTTGGTCTTCTAGCATCTCTCTTTCCTACAATTTGCTCTACACTATTCTTTAATTTAGCGTCAAAATGGTTTGTACTTACTTAGAGACCTTTGAACTAAGGAATGATTTATAGACATTGCAGTAGATCATGGGAACTGTTGAGATTTGTTTTTTATAATTATTAAATATGTACTAATAGCTAAACTTGCTTAATAACTTTTTAAACTTAAGTTTTAGATTCATAAAGTATTAGAATATATTTTCAGTTATTCCCTCTAAGTCCCCATCAGAATGTTTTGACCCTTTCTTGTCATTCATTTTTCTTCGTATTATAATAATCAGTGTATGTTATAATATTCTAGTTCTACTTTATCCTTTCCATTATTTCAATAAGACACTGCTGAATTCTCTGTGTTCCTCATGCTTGCCAATCTTAATTATATTATAGAATTCCATTAAATTAATATTCCCTAGTTTATTTAGGCGTTCCTTTGTTGTTGGAAATTTATAATTTACAATTTTTCTTTAATTCTGAATTCTTATTTATATTGTTAAAATGAGATAAAATGTATTTATGTTTCTAGTAAATTACCAAATTTCACAATGAAAATATTCTTGTTTCATTCTGGTATTAGTATCATCTGGAGCCAATACAACCTGCTGTGAAAGCTTGGATCTTAAATCTTGTGCCATAAGCCATATCAGTGATGTAGAAAATTTACTGCTGGACAGAGAACAATAATATTTTTTAAACACAATAAATACAGCTAAATATTACAGAAATACAAAATTTCCACATAAGGTGACATTTTAAATCCATATCAAGTTCTTAAAGCTTTTATTTTAATGATCTATTTTACTTCCTATGTTATTATTATATCTATTTGTTATTAACTAATTAGCCTTCTCCAATTTACTCTCTGAAAGCTTTATTGTCCCCATTTATGGGCAGAGATTTAGAATCTGAGCAGTCATGAGAAACACCTAGCCATGATGAGTTATTACAGGGTCAAAAGAAGCATGGAGTCTGAAAAGATGTGAATGATTATACCTTGCATTATTTCTCTAACAAGCTTAAATAACCCTAAAAACATTTTCCAATTTATATGCTCCTAGATTCATTGAAGTATGTGTTGGAGCCAATACTATTATCCCTATTTTGGTGAGAAGAGAGTCCATTGTAACATTTGGTATATTATTTTAAATTTATAACTATTATTTTAAGAGATTGAAAATTGCTTGCTGTACCTCAACATGACTAGCAATATAAGCCATTCTGGACTAATTGTTTTGTGCTATATAATTATTTATGTTGCATTAAAATATGAAAGCTAAAGGAAATATCAGTCTCAGAAGGGTGAGATTATTTTTCTGCTATAATATTCTTCAATCTTATTCTATCCTTTAAAAAATTCATCTTGCTTTCCCTGTCTTTAAGAAAAGACCTCAGGGCAGCTTCTTCCATATGAAATGGCTCACAGAAGTTTTAAGGAGAAATTTGAGAGGGGAGATGATTTTGAGTAATGAGCATGAAGCCTGAGAGTGCTTTGGAACTTGGAAGTGAGGGATAGAATTGAAATTTTAAAACTATCATGTATAGGGGAAAATCTATGCACCCAACCTATGAGTAAATTATAGAGAGCACATGATATATAAGAAAAGTATAACTATAAATTGTTTCTCAAAATAATTTATTTTAAAGCTAGAGGAAAGCATTGAAACCACTTAGTTCAATGCCTTCATTTTGTAGATAAGGACTTGGGACTAAGGATATTACAAGGTAGACTTAAGGTACTGGAGTTTAGATTTGAACCCAGGTCTTCTAACTCCAAATTTGGTATGTTTTACACACTATGCCTTCCCTCTTGGATGTGAATAAAGGTAGCAGAATAGAATCACAAAATAGCTGCTCAGTGGAGTTGGAGAAAGTCACAGAACCAGGATAAATAGGATCACTACAAATTTGTTACATAATTTCAACTGGGTCCTTCTTGCCTCAAGGCAATCCTTTTACACTACCCTATTCAATTCTCTATTCCTGCTAGCACTTTCTACTCAGTTCACAGCAACTTCTCATGACTCCTCAAACCTTTCATCTCTTCCCCTCTCCTCCACCTCTCAGCTGAGAACTCTGTTTCATATTTTACTGAAAAAAATCAGGCTACTCAGAAAGAACTCTATTTTCTCTTTTCCTCCTCATGTCACATCACTCAAATGTCTTCCTTCACTCACTTAACTTCTTTTACTCTTCTTTTGCATGAATAGAAGGTCCTTCTTCTTACCTAGGCAAACCCTACCATGTATAAAAATGATTGCATTCCATCCCATATTCTCTCATATTGCCCTCTCTATCTTCTCCACTCTGACTTATTTTCATTCTCTCTTTTTCCATGACACGTCCATGTTTACTTCATCCTCAGAAAACCCTCACTTGATTCATATGTCCTCGTTACCTACCATCTTATATTCTCTTCCCCTTCCCTCCACCTTTCATTGATAAACTACTTAAAAAAGTCATATACTTGGCACTTCCACTTCATTTGCTTTCACAATTTTCTGATCTCCTTGCAAACTGGCTTTTGACTTCATCATTTAACTGAAAATAGCATATCCAAAGAGATAACCTGGACAGAAGTGTCTAATTTCTTGTAACTGTACATTACTGTTCATGAAATGTGTTTATGCTTTTGTTTTTCTTTTTTTTGTCTCCTCTATTGGAATATATAGAGTCATAGTGGATTGTAAAATGGTGGGAAGAGCACATATTGGAATCAGGAAAAGCTGAATCACATCTTACCTCTGACATACACTGTGCCATAGGAGAGTTATTCCTTAACCTCTTGGTGCTCAATTCAACTTTCAAATAATATAAATATTTATAAATATAAATAAATAAAATAATATAAATTACAGATGAGTTGCTGATTTGTATTAATGGAGGGAAGTTTGATATCAGTTCTTCCATACTCAGGTAAAATCACAGTTCCATTTCCACAACCTACCTCAGAGGAAAACCGTTCCAGACTATAAGTTTGGTGATATTAAGAACTAAGCCTTACTTATTTATTTATCTCTCATCACATACAACAAATTCAATCCAACAAACAGAGAGACAGTGTGGTAAGGAAGGAACAATGCTTCAGAATCTGAGGACCTGGGTTAAAATCTCACTTCTGATGCTTACAACAAAGTATGACATTGGGCAGTTCATTTTTTTTTTTTACCCTGGGACTCCATTCTAGGAGCATAGGGCCACAACCAGTAGGCAATGGGTCGTTCAGGGACACCCAGCTGGGAAGTGTCTGAGGCCAGATTTGAACCTAGGACCTTTCGTCTCTATGCCTGGCTCTCAATCCACTGAGCTAGCCCAGCTGCCCCTACTTTAGGTTGCAGTTTCTTTAGCAGATGTAGTTTTTACAGGGTGGGGTTGCTAGCCCCACGCCCAACCCTCCTCCTTTTTCATCAGGGCTAGGGACCGTCCTTAGCCCAGGAGTGGTTAATTTAACTTCCCCTAAATGTAAAATGAGGACATTGCAAGTGTAGTAGATGGAGAAGATGAGCACTATTTGAAATCAAAAGCCCTAGGTGCAAATCCTGCCTTTGACAACTCCCTCTTTAGACTCATGCAAGGCAGTTACCCTCTTTGTGCTCAACCAAGCCTAGATCGTTGATCTTAAGTTCTAAATGTACTACTAACTTCAGGCTCTCAGAAAATGAATGCAGAAGGACTCTGGATAATGCCTAGCCCACTTTGGGAATCTTTTTTTGGGAGATGGTTACTTGGATTTATTTCTTGCAGGGCCTTTTTATAAGACTCCTATTTCTACCAAGGCCACTCTTCCCTTGTGCCTTGCCTCTTTATTGAAGATTTTTCCCTGCCCTGCCAATCCTAGGCTTTGGATTACTTCCATCTTCTGCCTTAGTGAGGTTTTTAGACCCCAATACGTGGCCAACTTTTATAAACATGTATATAAATTCTTTTCTATCTTCATTCAGTAATTTTCCAAGATCTATCAGCTTTAATTTTTCTGAAGTTCTGTTCTGGTGCTTAGTTTTTATTTTGTTTACTTTTTGCTTAGATTTGTTAGAAGGATACATTAAGTTTCCTCATTATTATAGTTTTATATATTTTTCTGTCCAATTCAATTAACTCTTGCTTTGTTTAGATGCTATGCTATTAGATGCATTTTTTAAACTATGAATATTTATTTGTTACTTATGGTCATTCTTCAGACTCCATTACAAGATCTTCATTCAGGTAGTTCCTGCTAACTAACAAATCCACCAATGGTCTGACTTGGATCTAGTTCTCTTTTCCTTTATAAACTATAGCATATGCTAAAATAAATATCCATATTCTTTTTCTGTATGATCTCAGCATCTACCATGGTTTCATTTATAATCTCTATGCTGATGATTATCAAATATACTTATCCAGACATAACTTCTCTACTGACCCCGAGTCTCACATCTTCAACTGCCTTTTGGGAATCTCCAACTGGATGTCCTTCTTAAAGTCAAAATGTCCAAAACTAAGCTTTCTTTCTGATCCCTCTTCTCTTCCCAACTTTGATATATATATATTATAAATAGCAAAATTATTTTCTAATCCTTCTATCTTATTCCTTTTTGTGGATCAGTTCTTATCTTTCCCATTCCCATTCATGGCTATAAATGTAAATTTACTTTCATTATATTCTTTCTTTTCTCCTCTATTCCCACCTGTTAAAGTTCTACAACTGAATTATTTAGTCAAGTTACCTAGTCCAGAAATCCTAAATAAAATTAACAAGACACGTCCTTCCCTTCAAAAGATTATGGGATACTGCCTGTGGCAATATCTGTCATGTCTCATGAATTTTTCCCTCTGTGAGTTTCACATGAGGTTCTTTCTTCTGTTGGTGCTGGACTCAGGTGTGATCCCTGGTCTTAGCTTTCAAGAACTTCTTGGGTTGGATCTTTCCTTAGGTCATTTCTCCAACAGCTTATTTGAAGATACTGGTTCTCCCAGTGGGAACTAACTAGAATGCACTGAGGCTGCTTGTTCTGTGGGGATAAACTTAAATTGGGACTCATTGTATTCTAGACTACTTTAAGATTCTTATTCCAGAGTTCCTGATGGAATTTGGTCAAAGCTCCTCCTTTCCTTTAGGCAGTCAACCTTGGTTTGAGGAAAAATCAGGCTCCTACCTAGGCTGACCAAGGAAGAATGCCCTAATCTGCTCCAACTCTGTCTTTTGCAAATGCAGACTCAGGGTTAGCTGGTCTCATGTACTTTGGAACTTAGGCAAGGGTGCTCAAATTATTCAAAAATTTCTGGGGTAAGGGTATTCTTTCACTCTGCCTTCCTCAATACTTTTTATGTCCAAGGATCTCTAGCAATCTGTGAAAGCCTCTGTGGATTCCTTGCTTACATGGGAGTCTAGGGATGATTCTTTAGATAGCCTAGTATAGTGGTCTGCCTGTAGGCACGGATATATTCTTTGTTTGGGATTTGAAATCCTCTGTGTCACAGCACATATCTGTTTTCCCACAATTCTCCTCAAAAAGTCAAGGTATGGGATGCAAAAATGGTGCCTTATGTTTCCGAACTTAATATGTGATTAAAAATAAACAGGACAGGGCCTCTGGATGTGGAGCCACGATGATGAAGTAGAAGCAGCATTCATCCAAACTCTCCCAATATTCCCCCTCCAAACAACATTAAAATAATGATTCAATCAAATTCTAGAGTAGCAGAGCCAATTAAAGATTAGGAAAACTTATTCTTTTTAATTTTTTATTTATTTTTTAAAACATATTTAGATGTTCACATGATTCATTTTCCTTCCCTCCCCTCTTCCCTCCCCCATCCCAGAGGAGACAAGCAATTCTACTGGGTTGTACAAATGTTATCACTTGATATCTATTTCCATATTATTCATTTTTGCTATAGAGCAGTGATTCCCAAAGTGGGTGCTACCGCCCCCTGGTGGGTGCTGCAGCTATCCAGGAAAGCAGTGATGGCCACAGGTGCATTTATCTTTCCTATTAATTGCTATTACAATTTTAAAAATGAATTTCCAAGGGGGTAAGTAATATTTTTTCTGGAAAGGTGGTGGGAGGCCAAAAAAGTTTGGGAATCACTGCTATAGAGCAACCTTTTAAAGTCAAAACTCCAAATCATATACCCATATATACAAGTGATAAGTGATGTCATATGTTTTTCTTTTGCATTTCTCCTTCCATAGTTCTTTCTCTCAATGTGGATAGCATTCTTTCTCATAAATCCTTCAGAAGTGTCCTGGATTATTACATTGCTATTGGTACTAAAGTCCATTATATTGCATAGTTCCGCAATGTTTCATTTTCTGTGTACAACATTTTCTTGGATCTGCTCATTTCACTCTGCATCAGTTCATTGAGGTTCTACAGTTTCATATAGAAATCCTCCAGATCATCATTACTTATGACATGGTAGTATTCCATCACCATTATATACCACAATTTGTTTAGCCATTCCCCAACCAAGGGACACCCCCTCATTTTCCATTTTTTTGCCAACACAAAGAGCACAGCTATGGATATTTTTGTACAAATATTTTTCATTATTATCTATTTGGGGTACAAACCTAGTAGTGGCATTGCTGGATCAAAGGACAAGCAATCTTTTAAAACATTTTGGGTATAATTCCAAAGTGCCTTCTAGAATGGTTACATTAATTCACAATTCCATTAGTGTCCTAATTTTGCCACATCCCTTCAAACATTTATTAATTTCCTTTACTGTCATATTGACCAATCTGTTAGTTTTTGATTTGCGTTTCTCTAATTATGAGGGATTTAGAATGCTTTTTAATGTGATGATTGATAGCTTTGATTTTTTCATATAAAAACTGCCTGTTGTGTGAATGGAATTAGCTCACCCTCATTCATTTGTTTAGACCAGTGATTCTCAAAGTTGGTGCTACGTCCCCCCCCTCCCGTGGGTGCTGCAGTGATCCAGGGTGGCGGTGATGGCCACAGGTGCAGTTATCTTTCCTATTAATTGCTATTAAAATTTTAAAAAATTAATTTCCAGGGGGCTAAGTAATATTTTTTCTGGAAAGGGGGTGGTAGGCCAAAAAAGTTTGGGAATCACTGGTTTAGACTCTAGCCACCAGGAATAATGTCAACCCACCCAACTTAGAATTAAGTGGGGAGAGGGAGGTCTGTTACCCACACGTGATAATAAGTAACAAATCAAAACCAAGGGACTGCCCTTTGGGTAGTCCAAAACAGTGTTGAGGCTGCCATTTGTCCACTTGAAATTGGAGGTGGACACAGGAAGTGATGAAAGATGCTATCTTTTACATATGATGGTAACTTCCCGTGGAGGCAGTTGGCATTTTGAACTTGGTGTAGAAGGATCTCTGGTGAGACCTCAGACTGCTTCCCTTTGAATTGTAATGTGGGTAAGTTAGGCTGACTCTCTTTCTCTTTCCTAAGAGTTTTTGGAGGCTCTAACCTTAAGGAGGTCTCTCTTATTAGAGGAGGCCTTGTGGCTAAAAGCCTTGTTTAATTAACCTCTGTGCCTCTCTGCTGGGGCCTCTAAATACCTACCTGGTTCAGGCCTCGCGTCCGGGCCAGAGTTTCTCTCTCTCAATTTCCCTATCTTCATCCTTCCTAATTGTAAATAAACGACCATAAAAGTCATCTTGACTTGGGTCTATTTTATTTTGAAATTGAGTTAATCGAATTTTGGCAACCATACCTTAAATATCTAGTTTTCCCTTCTTAAACTATTCATGTCGTTTGATGATTGGTCAATTGGGGAATGGCTTGATTCCTTGTTCAATTGACTTAGTTCCTTATAAATTTGAGAAATTAGAAATTTTTTTCCCTTCTAATTTTGGTGGCATTGTTTTTTGTTCAAATTTTTTTTTAATTTAATATAATCCAAATTATTAATTTTACATTTTGTAATGTTCTCTATCTCTTCCTTGGTCTTAAATTCTTTCCATTGCTATAGATTTGACAAACATACTATTCTAAGTTAACCCAATTTACTTATAATTTCCCTCTTTATATTTGTCATTTACCCATTTTGAATTTATCTTGGCACAGGGTGTGAGCAGTTGATCTAAACCTAATTTTTCCCATACTGATTTTCAATTCTCCCGGCAGTTTTTTTTCAAATAGTGGGTTTTTGTCCCCAAAGCTGGAATCTTTGGGTTTATCAAACATTATCTTGTTGCTGTCATTTGGAATTATGCCCAAAGGACTATAAAACAGTGCATACTTTTTGATCTAGTAATACCACTATTAGGTCCACATTCCAATTACATTTAAAAAAAGGGGCAAGGTCCTACTTAGACAAAAAAAATTATTTATAGGTGCTTTTATTTGTGATGGCAAAGAATTGGAAATTGAAGGGATATCCATCAATTGAGGAATGGCCAAACAAATTGTAGTAAATGATGGTGATGGAATACCATTGTGCTGTAAGAAATGATTAATAGAATAGTTTTAGAAAGAACTGGAAAGACCTACAGGAAGTGATTCAGAGTAAAATAAGCAGATCTAGGAGAGCAACACAGTAACAACAATATTGTGGGATGATCATCTGTGAAAGAGTTATCTACTCTCAGCAACACAGTGATTCAGGGCAGTTGTGAGGGACTTATTTCAAAGAGTGCTATCCAGCTCTAGGCAAAGAACTGTTGTGTAGGAATACAGATGAAAGCATAAAGTTTTCCACTCGTTTATTTTGATTTTTGTTTTGGAGTTTTGGCTTTATATTATTATTTGCTTAAAAAGGAACAATGTGGGAGCATATTTTGCATGATAATATATGTATAAGCCAAACTGAATTACTTCCCAACTCTGAGAGGTGGGAGGAAAGGGAGAAAGGGAGGCAATTTGGATTGTATTACTTTAGAAAACTTATATGGAAATTCATCATTGCATATAATTGGTAAATAAATAAGTTTAATCTACAGAAAAAATAGTAATAATTATCTAAAATCAAATATCATCTATAATTGGAGATAAAATGGGAGACTTTCTAATAAGATCAAGGATGGTCATTGTCACTATTATTATTCATGAATGTCCTAGAGATACTAGAGCAATAAACAATGTGAGAGGGGAGAAAAGCTAGGTAGTATAATGGAAAGGGTACCAGGCCTGGAGTTGCAGAACTTTGGTTCAAATACTGCCTCAGACACTTCTTATCTGTCTGACCCTGTGCGAATGATTTAACTCCAATAGCCTTGCCCTTGCTACTCTTGCCTTAGAATTAATTCCAAGATGGAACGTTAAGAGTATTTTAAAAATAAAAATAAAACAATAAAAGGAAACTTAAGAAATAAGCATAGGTAAAGAGGAAACAAAATTATCACTTTTTGCAGATGATATGATATATACTTTAGGGAACCCTAGAGAATAAAGTAAAAAACTAACTGAAACAATGAACAATTTTCATAAAGTTGCAAAATATAAAAAATTCACATACATTTTCAATATTTCCAAATGTTACCAACAAAACAAAAGGGGAAAAGAGTTGAATTGTGTATCATATAAGTATAGGCAATATTAAATAATGTTAATTCCATATGGGCAGATACACAAGTGCTATATAAAAACACAATTATGAAATACTTTTTATGCAAATAATTATAGATCTAAACAATTGGAGAAAAATTAATTGCTCATGAGTGTGCCAAACTATTATAATGTAATTGTCAATATTATCTAAATTAATGTCCTCATTCAATACTATACCAATCAAAGTACCAAATAATTACTTTATAGAGCTAGGAAAAAATAAGAATAAAATTCATCTGGAAGAACTATGACAAGAATATTAAGGAAATCAAATTTTTTAAATGAAGGAAGTGGGGCTAGCAATGCCAGATATCAAACTATACTACAAAATGGTAATTATCAAAACAATTTTTTGATAAGCAATATTGATGTTGATCAATGCATTAGATTAGATGTACACTGTATAGAAGCAAATGAACAAAGTAATACAGTGTTATAAACCAAAAGATTTATCTTAAGGAAAGAAATCATTATTTGGGGAAAAAATGCCAGTAAAAGGGCAATGTAGTCTGGCAGGAAATAGATATAGGCCAGTATCTCACAATATATACCAAGACAAATCTAAAATGGATTGATGATTTAGATATTAAAGTTGACATCTTAAGCAAATTAGGGGAGCACAGACAATTTTACTTGTCAGATCTATGGATAGGAGAATAAGTCCTAACCAAATGAGAGTGGAGAGGATAATTAGAGGTAAAATGGATGATTTTAACTACATTAAATTTAAAAGAATTTACACAAAGCCAATGAGCCAAAATTAAAAGGAAAATAGAAAATAGTAGTGGGGGGTTTATGGCAAGTTTCTCTGATAAAGGTCTCATTTCTCAAATATATGGAGAACTGAATTAAATTTATTTTAAAAAGGGGGGGTCATATTCCAAATGGTAAATAGCTAAAGGCTATGAACAGGTAGTTTTCAGAACATGAAATCAAAGCTATCTATAGTCATATAAAATGCTCTAAATTACTAATAATTGAAGAATTGAAAATAAAAACTCCTTAAAGGTACCATTTCACACCTATCAAATTGGTAGGTTGACAAAAATGACAAATGATAAATGCTGAAATGATCATGGGAAAACATACATTAATATACTTTGGGTAGATCTATGAACAGTTCAAGTCACTCTGGAAAGCAATTTGGAACTATGGCCAAAAAAGCTATCAGAATTTATATACCCTTTTACCCATCAATATAGCTAGCATGTCTATACCCTGCAAAAATAAAAGATTAAAAGAGAAAAATCAAAGAAAGATTAAAGAAATCAATAATGCCCTGTAAATACCATAAGTAGCACCTATTTTCATGGTGGCAAAGAATTAAAAATGTAGGAGATCCCATCTTTTGGGGGAATAACTGAAAATTTATCATATATGAATATGATGGAATACTATTATGTTGTAAGAAATTATGAAGAGCATGGTTTTAGATGAACTTGAGATGATATCAATATTTTAATGATGGAGAACTATGAAATATTTAGCTACTATGATCAGTATAACCATCATAATTCCAAAGGTCTCATGAGGAAAATTTCTATCCACTTCCAGATAGAGACCTGATATATTCTGAGTGCAGATGGAAACATAGTTATATTCTTTTTCATTATTTTCTTGTATTATTCTTTTGTAACATGACTAATGTGGAAATATTATTTGCATAATTTCTCATGTATAAGGAGTAGTGTATTCTAGCCTTCTAAATATTGTGGGGGTGGTAATAAGGAAGGAGACACTCAGAACTGAAAATTTAAAAAATTAAATTTAAAAAGATAAGAAAGGGATTATGTAGTCCACTGGTTCCCAAATTTTTTTGACCAACTGCCCCCTTTCCAAAATGAATATTACCTAGCCCCCTGGAAATTAATTTTTTAAAATTTTAATAGCAATTAATAGGAAAGATAAATGCACCTCTGGCCATCACCGCCTCCCTGGATCGCTGCAGCATCTACCAGGGGGCAGTAGCCCCCACTTAGGGAATCACTTCAGTCTAAATTGAGCTTCAGAGAAGTTAAATTACCTGGTTAAGGTAACAGTGACCTAATAACAAAACCAGAATCGGACCCAAATCTCTTAAATATTGTCTAGTCTCTTTGTTATTCAGACATTTAACAGAAGATGATGGGCAACATCAGTAAACATTATTTAAGAGTAAGGTCATAAAGAAAAGACTACTATATTTAAAATGTACATATAGCAATAGAAGTTTTTCTGCTCTGGAAAAGAACATTTTAAAACCTCAATGTACAGAATCTAAACCTTTTTTTTAATCAACTAAAAAAAAATGGAGATTGAAGTTCGTTGATTTTAGAAACCCTGAACATATTTCCAAAAAAGGTTCAATGTAATCAATGGAATGTTATACTTTGACAAAAGTATAATACCTCTGGGAGCTTAATGTGGTAACAGAAATAGTGATCTCTAATCTCTCTGGAAGTCATTTTCTAAGAAAGTTAACATCATTACTGAGCAGGAATAATTATATTTCACATATAAAGTATTGACTATTCTGAAGTTGTTTTAATACTTTTAATATTTTCTAGAATACCTTGCACTTTGTCAATTTTGGTAAGCCTATCAGCAATGTAGAGTATTATTTCCCCTCTCCTTTAAAGAGATTGTATAGATCATTTAGGGAAATATCCAGTTCTCTCTCTTGCTCTGAATCTAACTTTGAAAGTTCTGTATTCAGGCATATGCAAAAAGAGGCATGTCTAGCTTGCTGCTAATATAAAAGAAGAAGCCAAATTTAGAATAAATTTTTACTTCAACATTATTCAGAACTTCCTTATAAGTCATTTTTATAGAGTTATAAACTTATTATAAATTTACAACTGGATAGTATTTCATAGGTTTTCTAGTCCAATCTCCTCACTTCAGAGGAGAAGAAACTGAATGAGAACCCCTGAGGATATGACTTGTATCAGGGTGCACTCTATTAGTAGCCATCAGATGAGATATTTGAATCTATGCCTTCTAACTACAGAACTAATGCTTTTTGCATCATGTTTTACTGCTCTATGCTGCCCACCTTGGCATTAATTTCATTTATTGGATATTTTCAGAAAAGGCTGTATGGCCATTTGCTGAGAATTGTATGGTGAAAATGAAGGGATGGAGGTAGGAAGGTAGGATGGATGGGAGAAAGGAGAAAGGAAGGTAGAGGAAGGGAAAGGAAGGTAGAGATCCCAGCCTGGGCAGAGGGAAATTGATCAGAGCCCTCAATAAATGATCAGAGAGCAACTTTAGGGTTTGAATAGCTAGGTTTTATTTTAATTAGAAAAGGGAAGGTCTAGGGAAAACTAGGAGGTAGGAAGAAAGGGGAAAAGGTGCCAAGAGAGAGAGAGATCAGGGTTCAGGGTAGAGAGAGCTAGCAGGTCAAGAGAGCCCAGCCAGACTCCAAGGTTGAGAGAGCAAAAGGACTCCAAACTTTCCCTTTTATACTTTCCCTGACACCTCCCCCAAAGGAAGTGGGAGGTGTCAGGGGAAGTTGTAGCAGAGAGAGTCCTGGGAGATGTAGTCTTCCAGGACTTAAAATAATTTCAAGACACAGAATGTAGTCGAGAGGAGTCTTTTTTCATTTAGCAATTTAATTAGATGATTTTCCAAGGCCCTTCTGATTCTGAGAACCTTTAATATTTTCCTCTTATTCACAAGAATATATCATATGGAATATGATATATTGAAAATAAAATATTTTTATATAATTCATCTAACCAGTGTAGTAATCATGTCAAAAGAGAAAATAAGACTAGATTTACATGATCTATTCTTGATGATCCCTATTTGTTTCCAGAAATCACTACTTCCTTTCTAAATTCTTAGGTAATACTTTTATTATCTACAATTTCCCTAGGAATTGAAGTCAAACAATTATGATATATACATTCCACACTGTTTTTTTTAATATTGACACATTTTTCCTGATTGAAATTCATAGATTCCTAGAATTTGAGAATTGGAAGGAATTTCTAAAACCACACAGTCCAGTTCACATATGAAAGAAAATAAATTCTTCCCTATAATATTATTGAGAAAAGTCGAGGGAGGTGGAATCTATTACATATTCAGGTCATTCATTTCATTTTCAGAAATTTCTAATTGTGAAGAGGAATTTTTTTACATCAGGATTATATTTTGCTCTTTGCAACATTTAACTATTACCATTATATATACTGAGGCCCAATAGAAAAACTCTAATTATTCTTCCATATAAATTTTACATTTAAAATACTTGAAGACTGGTATTCTGCTTCTCCCAACACAAAGTGTTTTCTTTGGGATAAACATCCTCATATCATTTGATTAATGGCAAGATGGCATGATCAATAGTCAAATCCAGAGGGGTTAATTCAAGCCAAATACTCTGGGTTTATTACCTCCTTAGTCATGAAGAGTTTGCTACTTTAAATACAGCCCAAGATATCATTAACTTGCTTGGCTGCCATGTCTCACTGTTCCATTAAAACATTCAGAACCTTTCCCCAGTGAATCAGTCAGAGCTTATTTTTTTTAATTAATTAATTTATTTAGAATATTTTTCCATGGTTAAATGATTCATGTTCTTTCCCTCCCCTTTTCTCTTCTCCCTCCCTGAGCTAATGAGAAATTCTAGTGGGTTATATATGTATCATTGTTCAAAACCTATTTCCATATTATTAATATTTGCAATAAATGATCATTTAAAGTCAAAATCCCCGATCATATACCCATTGGATCATGTGATCAATCATGTTTTTCTTTTGTGTTTCTACTCCCACAGTTCTTTCTCTGGATGTGGATAGCATTCTTTCACATAAGTCCCTCTGGATTGTCCTGGATCATTGCATTTTTTTTTAAATTTATTTATTTATTTTTATTTTAAACCCTTAACTTCTGTGTATTGACTTATAGGTGGAAGAGTTGGTAAGGGTAGGCAATGGGGGCCAAGTGACTTGCCCAAGGTCACACAGCTGGGAAGTGTCTGAGGCCAGATTTGAACCTAGGACCTCCCGTCTCTAGGCCTGGCTCTCAATCCACTGAGCCACCCAGCTGCCCCCGATCATTGCATTTTGTTTTGTTTTTTGTTCCATGACAATCCTTGACTTTTTTTTAAAAACCTTTAACTTCTGTCTTAGAATCAATACTAAGTATCACTTCCAAGGAAGAAGAGCAATAAGTGGTAGGCAATTGGGCTTAAGTGACTTGCCCACAGTCACACAGCTAAACAAAAACAAAAGGTAACTAGATAGCTAAGTGGATAGAGTACCAGAGAGATGAGAGGTCTTGGGCTCAAACCTAGCTTTAGACATATAATAGCTATGTAACCCTCAGCAAGTCACTTAACCCTAATTGCCTATCCCTTACCTCTCTTTTGCCTTGGAAAAGATATCTTAGTAGTGATTCTAAGAGAGAAAGTAAGAGTTTTCTTTTTCAAAAGAGTTAATAAAGATGAAAAGTAAGTGTGAGGGGAAAAATGCTAAAGAATTGCTGGATTAAGGAAAAAGATATAAAAAATATACTTTCAATAAAGCTAATGTTAACAATGACAGGATCTGTAGAAATTTGGAGGATCAAAAAGAAGTTCTCTCTCTTCATTTAGAATTGAAACTCAGATTCTCTCTTTGGAAATTAGATTATAGGAAGATATATGTTCAAAACATTGTTTATTACTATTATGGAGGATGTACAAAACAGAATTCAATTGGAAGAGGGCACTTCTGTTCCTTCCATTTTATGTCATATTGGGTTGATCTCATCATGCCTTAGAATGTTCCAAAGAGTTATATATCTAATCATTCAGAGTCGAAATTGATCTGGATTGAGATCTTGGTTATGAATTATATTTGAATCAAATGTTGGGTTTTCATAATGAGTGTATTCATAGCATCAGAGTCATTGGTGACCTATAGCTATGACTGTTAATTGTTTAATTATCCACATATAGGACAGACCAAGTTGACAAAGAATACATTATCTAAACTATAATGTACAAGTAAACTGATGGTCCATAGAATTAATCCATCATTATATATACCTTGGAAAGATATACAAAAAGGCATGAGTCGGATCAAGAATTGAATAGGAGGAAGAAAAGAAACAACACTGTCTTTGGGAGATTTTGGACTGCTTTTAACCACACTAATTTTCTCCCAAAACTGAATTTTAAAATCAAAGCTATTCTAGTGGTTTTCTATGTCCATGTATTTTGAAATACGACAATCTACAAAGCAGTCTTTAGCAGAAGATTTATCTCTCTAAACATATTTATTAAAAGAAGAGAGAAAGACAAAATGAACAAATTGGTCATGCAAGTAAAAAAAAGAAAATGAACAAAATTTGAAAAATAAATACCAAAATGATTACCTTAAAAATAAAAAAGAGGTTTTTAAGCCAAAAAAGACCATTATGGAACTAATTGATAAACTAAGAGTTTTGCGGGGGAGGATGGGAGAGAAAATAACATAAAATAGAGAGGTAAGCCATTGATAATTTTACTTAAAAGAAGAAAGATAAAAAACAAATGGCCAACATAAAAAAATTAAAAAGAAATCACAACAAATGAATAAGAAATTAAAAATGTTAAAAATAATAAAATAATTCATAGATGCTTATGCAAACCCAGTAACTTCATTGAAATGGAATATTTTTAAATTTTATTTTAGACCTTAATTAATTAAAAAAGAAATAAATAATTTAAACAATTTACCATAGTAAAAAAATATATTAAGGGAGCATAAATAAATTTCTAAAAGATAAAACAATGCCCCAATGCCAGATGTATTAACAAGTGAATTTTATCAAGCATTCAAATAATAACTAATTTTATTATATTAGAAATTATTTACAAAAATAACAAATAAAAGATTCTACCAAATTTATTCTCTGATGCAAATATTGTCTTGATACACACATCCTGGGCAGTAAAAATAGAAAATGTAATTTATTGACCTATATTCCTTAGGTACATTGGCACGATTTTTTTAATAAAGCAGTAGTAGAGATTACAACAACATATGAAAAATATTATACACTTTGAATGAATTGCATCTATATGAGGAATTTAGGGTTGGTTTAATATAAAAAACTATAAATATAATTTTCCATGTTACTAATAAGTACAAAAATCAGATTGTATCAATAAATGCAAAAAAGTATTTTTGACAAAATAAAACTTTCATTCATTCCTATTAAAATAATAGAAAACATAAGTATAAATCATACTTTCTTTAACATGGTAAATAGTATGTATTAAACCAAAAGCCAATAATATAAGTAAAAGGGGAAAATTAGAATCCTCTCTCTATTAGATTAAAGGTAAAACAATAGTGGTAGAAATGCTAGCTATAGCAATAAGAAAAGAAAACAAAATTGAAGGAATAAAAGCAGTCAAAGAAGAAACAAAATTATTATTTCTGCAGTGGATGTGATGATATACTTAATGAATATTAGAAAATAGACTAAAATTAATTGAAACAAGTAGCAAAGCTCTAGGCTATTAATCTAGATAAATTATCGGATTTTCTGTGTATTCATAATAAATCATAATATGAAGAAAGAAAAACAAATTCAGAAAAACTAATATCAAACACTCTGGATTCTATGTACTAAGATACACTCAGAAATAAATTAATATAACTAAAAAACTTTATGGAAATAAAGACATCTATATTTGGAGAACTATTAGTTGTTCATGAGTAGGATGATCCAATATAATAAAAATGTAATGCTGCAATACATTTATTCATTGTATACCAAATCATCAAATAGAGGATCATGATTTTGTTGAACTAGGAAAAATTTAAATGGATTTAGTTTAGAGAAAGGTCAAGAATCTCAAGGGAAATAATAAAAAAAACTAGTGAAGTTAGTGAGTCTAACTGTGAAAGATATCTGATTTTATTGAGTAGTAACGCTAAAATCATTTTGGTACTGACCAAAAATAGGTTGATAAGTAGAATGAATTAGGTATATGACATATAGAAGAATATCAACCTAGCAACCTAGTGTTCATAAACACAAAGTAGTATCTTGTTGAGTAAAGATTCACTGTGTGACAAAACGTCCTGGGAAAATTTACCAATATTATGGGAGAAAATAGGTTCATAAGAACATTTCAATATACCAAAATAAGTTCCAAATGTATATATGATCTGAATATATACTTATATCATACACACAATCTAGGAACAAGGGAAAATTACTTCTTAGCTATTTGGCATTGGAGTTATTGGCCAAAGAAGGAACAAAAAAGATTATAAGATAAAATGGAAAATTTAGATTATCCAATATTTAACAAGATTTTCCACAAATACCAAATCCTATTCAGCTAGGATTAATAGTGAAATGGCTCACTATTTTTCATGTTGGCAGCAAATTTCTTTGATAAAATTCTTATTTCCAAGACATATAAGTGAGTGACTCAAATTTATAAGAATAGGAGCCATTCCCTAATTGATAAATGGACAAAAATAAGAACAGATCTCATGAGAATAAATTCAAAGTACTCTAGGCATACAAAAATGCCCCCAGCTTACTGTAATTAGAGAAATATTAATTAAAGCAATGCTTATAGTCTACCTCACAAGCATAAAATTGACAATATTGGCAAAAAGAAAATTTATATTTGTTGGAGGAGCTGTGGGTAAAGTAGGCACATTGATTCTCTGTGGAGCTAGGAATTGATCCAGCCATTCTACACCCCTTTGGAGCTATTCTCCTAAGTTTATTAATTTTGTGTATTTTTTGATACAGAGATACACTACCAAACATGTATTTCAAAGGATCAAAAAAGGAAGAAATGACCATATATGTAAAATAATATTTATAGTGGCTATTTTTTGTAGTGACAAAGAACTAGAAATTCACTGAGATTTTCTCTTTAATTTTCTGAATAAGAATCAGTGTTCAATTTCTAGATTTCTTTTTTTTGAAGAGTTATGGGATATGCCATTATCTTCTTTCCTACAACTTATAGAACTTTTACATACTGTGAAAATTTATTTTTCATATCCTATCTTAATTCTTATATCAAAGCCCTGAAGTAGAAAGGTCTCATTTCCTATATATTAGGGAGGATTAATGTGTATGCCTGTCTGAGATCTGAGTGAGAGACTCTATCCAATCTTCTGTGTTTTTGTATTTCCTTTGTTCTTAGAAATCCCCAGGAATGTGTCCCTTTTTATAGGATTTGGTTGATAAATGAAGGGAACAAGGAGTCTTTCCTTTGTATGTGCCCCCCATGACATCATTTTGGGGAGGGGTAGATAGTTTGAGGGACCATTTCTTAATTACCAATCTACCAATTAAAGATGTCTTGAGATGTTTAAGGGAGAGGCTGAATAATGTGCTCCTATTCATTGAGCTGTCTGACAAAGCTTTGGTCTCATTGAGAGAGGACCATGGACCTATGTCACTTTATTTCTATTTATTTGTTTAATCTAGAATATTTTCCCATGGTTATGTGATTCATGTTCTTTCCTTCTCCCTAAACCCTACCCCCTGTAGCCAACACGCAATTCCACTAGGCTTTACATGTATCATTGATCAAGACCTATTTATTCCATATTATTGATATTTGCACTAGGGTGATTGTTTAGCATCTACATCCCCAATAATTTCCCCATCAACCCATGTGTTCAAGCAGTTGTTTTTCTTGTGTTTCTGCTCTCAGAGTTCTTCCTCTGAATGTGAATAGCTTTCTTTCTCATTTGCATTGCTGCTAGCAGAGAAGTCCATTATGTTCAATTGTACCACAGTGTACCAGTCTCTGTATACACCATTCTCCTGGTTCTGCTCCTTTCACTCTGCATCAGTTCCTGGAGGTCATTCCAGTTCACATGGAATTCCTCCAGTTCATTATTCCTTTGAACACAATAGTATTCCATCACCAACAGATACTACAATTTGTTTAGCCATTCCCCAATTGAAGGACATTCTCTCATTTTCCAATCCTATGCCACTTTATTGGTTAAGATGCTGGTATAAGCATTGACCTAATGTAATCAATAAACTGATTGATACTCTCACTCCCAAATCAGTCTCTCAAGATACTTTTAATGATAACAATATTATAAACCTTTGACTTTGGATTGTCTTGTTTCATATTCCTGTACCATATTTTATAATATATTTTCACCATCCTCCCCTTCGTTAACTGCACTGAATTTCTTGAATATTATAGTATATGTTGGTTTGATTTGGGGATCTTGTCAAGTTCTTCACTTTATTTTTCTTCATCATCCTTCCTCAATTGATTTTGGTACATTTGCTAATTATCTTCATCTTGAACTTTTTGCAAGTTGCAATTAAAATCTGCTCAAGCGTCCAATGAAATAATGCTTTTTGTTGCCTTTGGTAAGTCAATAAAATATAGTCTGCTAAATTCTTTCTTTGCAACTTCATGTAGATTTTGTGAACTATCTTTATTATTTAGATGCTAATTCATTTGTCCTTGTGACTTAATTTATAGCAGTAATGACAAGGTTGACACACTTCAGTTTTACCAATAGAATACACATTTGTTGGTAATTGAACAATGATCTCATATTTAGGATACCTATAGTTGTTATTGTTTACAAATGGCCAAAATCTTTATGTAATTTTTTACATCTGTGGCTCCCATTCCAATCCTTTATCTCCATCAATGTAAAAGCATAAAGGAATCATGAAGTGTTCTTAAGACTATGCTGTAATTTTCTTTTTCTTTACTAGTTACCATAGCTAAAGAATTAATCAACAAGTGGCCAGTTTCCTGGTGATGTCTTTCTATATTCAAATAAGGTGGTTCTCAATAATCAAGTTGGCAACAACCATTAATGACTTTTATTTGGGTCTACTAATTTATCCAGTTCCAAATATACTGAATTGTTATCTACACATTCTTTCAAATGACATGATATTTGTAAAGCAATGATCACATTACTTTGAAACATAATCATATTTTCTTCCTTCCTTTTTCTTGACTATAAAAGTAACATGAAACAATTTGTCAACAGTTTTGTTGGAATATAAGAAAATGCCATGTTTTTCTTGACCCATCAGGCCCTAAAAGGAATCAGATGAGTCTTGTATGACTTAATTTGATATAGCCATTATGCCTTTATTCACTTCTGATTCTTTATAAAATATTCCTTATAGTATATTACATAATTATTTTAATGTCAAAAAGTCAAGCTTACTAGCATGTCATATATTATATGAAGGCATAATCCAGTATTCCAGTTCCACTTCTTTCCTTTAAAAATACCATATATTTCTCCACATGTCATCTCTCAAATTCTACATGACCTTTTAAAATGCATTAAGGTAGGCTTTTCAATAACACTTCTCAGTCCTTTCAGCACCCAACATATCATTTGCTTAGAACTAATTACTTTGATTCAAGAGGAACTAGATAATACTTTACCTTTTGTGCTTATCCTGTATTGATAATCATCTTTATGGTTGATCTGAAAATTATTCTACTTGATGGGGAATGATAGAATGATGGTCATTCTGATTCTCTGCTTGATCTAAGCTGGTGTGTAGATCCAAAGGGGAATTACTCATAGAGAGTTATTTATCACTGACGATAAGGGTTAACATAGATTTCAAGGTGGCTTTCAAAGAGACTGAGAAGTATCCATCATGTATAAACATATGCTTATGCAACAACCAAATTCAATTCTGGCATTTCTGTCTATCCATATATCTTTAAATATAACCCATAACATCTGATAGAGAATTGTAGAAAAGCAAAATAGATATCTTGAAACTATTTTAAGTCAGTAGCAGAGTTCTCAGGCTAGCCAAAATACAAAGACTATCCTTCACTGGGGAATAAAGGATAAAACCATTAAGTATTGTAGTGACAGAGTTTCTTAGAGGCCAAATCATGAAGCATGATTCTGTACTGGAAGACCTAGAGCTTTCACCTTCATAATACTCTTTAGTTTGAAGGTCTGTGAAAGGGGATGTGATCAAAGTCAGGGAACAATGTACATAACCAAGGAAGAGAGAGACAACCATGTTGATTTTTAAACTGGTTCCATTATGGGTTCTGAATCAGGTAGGTGGAAACTGCTTTTTACCTCAGCAGGACTATTATTTGTTGTGCTATCTGAAAGCCATGCCATGTCAGCACCATGGCCAGCAGTTAGCCAAGGCTTGACTACAGATAATTGAGAAGTAGGGCAAAGAAATTATTGCATGACATTCCTAATTTTCATTTTTTTTCTTCATGAAATCCATTTTTGTTATACAACTTCTTCACCATGCTTTTGGATTTTTATCCTGGTCTTTCCCTCATTAGCTCTGGAATGGATAGGGAGGAAAGTAATATTTCCATTGATCATTTTTATTCTTTGCTTGAATCAAGTCTGTACCTAAATTTAGATGAGAATCTTTCATATGCATCTATTTATCACTGAGACTTATGGATAATATAGGTGTTACAGTTGTTTTTAGAGAAACTAGAGAGGCATTTAGATAAGGCATATGTTTATACATCAATAAAGTACAATGTAAAATCCTTTCTCTGTCTCATTACCTCTCCATCTCTCTATCAGATTCTTCTCTGCCTCTCCATTTCACTGTTGCCATTTCTCTGTTCCTATCTCTGTTTCTCCTCTAATTTAACTCACAATATTCATTTTATGTGTACCTTTCCTGTAAAAATCTGAGTATAAGTGTATGGTGATAAAAATTCACACCTTCCTCAGAGAATATTCTCCAAAATATTTATACCAGACAATTTTCTGACCTCCAGTTTGGAGAGGAAAAGTTTCAATGATATTATTTAGGGGCTCGTTTTGAGTTGTGAAAAAGTATGATTTCTGTACTGGTCAAATGATGAATTGTGGAAAACAAGATTGAGTACCATAAGCACTCTGATTCCAGATTTATGGTACATGGTCTTTAAATACTCAAGCTCTGGTTTACAAAACCTTAAATTTGGCTCTTAACTTTGTGGAGGGCAACCTTACTTAGAGTAATAAAATTAAATTTGGACAGACTATTTGGAAATGCAAGAATTTTGTCTGTGATGTATGTATACATATGATAATGAATTTATCAAATTAAATGCTTTATTAGTAATCTTTATGCTAAAATAAAAATAATAACCACTGAAAATGGATAGTATAATGTTTTAAATTAACTTAGTTATGTTCTTACTATTGAGTTTCTTTATCTTTTAAGTCAAGGGAAGATGTAAGAGGAAGCAATTGTAGTTATATTAGTCATAGAAAAACTCTACTGTCATTAGGTAGGTCTTGAAATCTAAGAGAAGGAGATGGAAAATGTTTTAATTGTCTACTAATCCAATACCTTCACATTTTATATAAGTAAACTGGGACTGAGTGAGATTAAGTGACTTTCCCAAGTTCACATAGGTAATAAATTACAGAACAGGTTTTCAAATTCATGTCCTGTGAAACACTGATGGAACTTAGAAGCATCCTTTTGATAGTTGATTCAGATTTGTCTAAGAAAACCACTTAATTAAATACCAAGAAACTTATACCATTTAGAGAATTTTTATGAAATGAGATACTGTTTTAAATCAATATATCGTAAAACAAAATTCCTGATCATTTAAAGGTGACCCACATTTTCTTCTGCCTCCTTTTATTGCACTTTTTATTTTTCTTAATCTAGTGGTGACAATGTATCCTTACATTATTTTCAGATAATATAGTCATGATCATTCAAGGAGCTCTGCTTATATTCATTCCTACAGCAGGGGTCACTTTCTGCCAGGCTAATTACTCTTAATAAACAATCACCTGTCAGAGAGAGGTGAGAACTTTTTCATCATTATCAGATAAGTCTCTGGGGACCCTAATTTCCTGGCCTTTCTGCTTACTTTCCTCTACATAACAAAGAGGGAAACTTCCTGAATTCTCTGAAGGGAACTAAAAAATCTCTCCCCAAATTGTCAGTAGAACTGCTCTTGAAATTAGTGAGGATCATCCTTTCGATCAATCCTATAGGGTTGAACATGTTTCCAGAATGTGTATTGTTACTCATTGTCATTATTCTGACACAGTGAGGGTGCTTGGCAACCATTTTCTCCTCTGTAGTGCACATCTTCTTGTTAAGAATCCAGAATAGCAGCAATGGTAAATGCTTTGCATTTTAATCCAGATTGTCCTCTTGATGGCTGAATTTCAAATCTTATAAATATCACAAATTAAAAAATAAAAAGTAGTTCCCCTTATACTTTTATTCCTATTTTCTTTTTCAGTTCATTTCTAGATTTTGATAGAGAAAATCAGTTTAGACACATATAGCGTGCATTTTACATTTTATACTATTTACATTTATCATTTATTGAAGTCTTTCAATTTGCAATAACTTCACAGAAGAGTCCACTATAAAATGAGCTCTGAAGTTTCCTCTCCAGACTATTGATAAGATTTTAGCATATTTTCTGAGATGTTTAGCCTTACTAGAGCAATCAGAGTATGAATCCCATGAGTTGTTACTAATAACTGTGTAATATCTTTTAAAGATTCCTCAAAAGATATCCAGAATTATTTTGAAGGAGTTCTAAATTCCCTGTAAAAAGCCTTGGGAGAAGCAAAGTCTACAAAGATTTCCCTGCTTATTGTTTCTTTTATCTTTTATTTTTACTGATATTAAAATATTAAAATGATTCCACTCAATTTATTAATTTCCTTCAATTTGTATTTCCCTTTTTCTTTTATGTTCTTTTCCACAGCCTTCAGAAATTTAGGTCAATCAGCAATGATTGAGACTGAGGGCAGGTCATGGTGGGGAAGGAAAGTCAGAAAATCTAGACCCTTCCTCCAAAGCTGAAATTTAAAATGCTTGATTGAAGAAGGTGAAAAACCAAAGGAACACATTTCAGGTAATATAAGGGTGATATTTTGGAGTCGTACAAATCAAGCCATATTTACAAGCATCAAACATCGATAGAAAATACTTATTTTTATTTGATTAATATATAAAATAATTGTCATTTATGCATTTCTGTGCACTTATTATTTTCTACTTTAATGGTGTATAATTTTGCAACTAGTAGGAACCTTAATGGTTGTTGAACTTAATTTATTATCTTTGATTTGTCATTAATGAGGAAGCAAATAAACATCTAAACATTTGAAAGATTCTCATATAAATAGATTCTACTGATGAAGTCTGATAAAGCTCTGATTAAAGCCTATGGTCAATAGACAGTATTTTCCTGCTTTTGTCATTCAACAACAGGCAATTTCCTGTCAAACTCAGAAAACAGGGCAGGAGGATATTGGGGTGACAGCACAGCAGATCATATCTTTACAAAGAGGAATATAAAATAACATTTTAAGGAAAATGTGGTTTTACATATTTGAAATACAATTTCCTAATAAAGATAAAATACTTAATATTTTATCAAGGCATACATTAAAACCTTTGGAAAGGCTTTCTTTTAATTTAGTATTATATTCTTAATAATTTATCCTGAAAAACAAGTCTTCAATTACCAATCATTTTACCTTTTAATGTTCTAGACAATTCTATAAGATTACAAATTACAGAGAAGGTGTCAACCTGCATTGGTAGAAGAAGTTTCATCACTGGAATTTCCTTTCACCAATCAAATACTCTACTACTTGCTATCCCTATCCTTACTCAAAGGAATATTGTAATGGAACTTTATATCATAAGTAATAAACCTAGAATGTGCCGAGAACTACTATATTACCTTACTAATTTTGAACATTTAAAACAAAAAAATTGGTTAATTTTTCTAATAAACTTTTAGGTATTTTCAAGATGTCAAGTTAAATAAATCAAACCCTAGCATCATTTGAGTTATTTTTCCAGCACCAAGAAAAATGATCCCCAAACTCCGTTAAGAGCTCCAAATTTCAGGAGCAGTTAGTTATTAGGATTAATTAAAAACCAAATATTATACAAGAGCAATAGGAAGGTACATGGTGGGCATAGTCAAGCTACAACAAACAAAAATGTTATCAATGAATTAATTTTAAAAGTATATATTAATTACTTAAATCTTAAGTACTGTGTTTAGCAAAAATTTCACTGATTTCAGTATCCCCTCTATCTATATACCTTTGTTGTCTTGTACTTGTTTCATAATATAGGGTTTTCTCAAGATAGATTTTGCTCTCTAGGAACTGACATTTTAACAGGAAGGATCAGTGTTAAAGAATAATACATATAGAAAGGTTCCTTGTAGAACAGATGGCATGTCCTTGTGGTCTTTAGGATTTAGCAGCAATACAGATGGTAATGTATCTTTTTTAGTATTATTTCCATTTATGAAATCTTATCCATTTCTGATTTCATACTGTTCAACTGTTGGTTGCCTAAAATCTTCAACTTGGGTGCCTAAAAAGAACTCTCATTCTTAGTTTGTAATATTAGGGGTTTTAAAGAAACATGGACTGCAGTACTTAAGGAGGTTGTTGCCTAATTTTGATTTCACAGGGACTGGTCTCCTGGATGATGACTTCTAGGGCCAAGATAGAGGATGTTTCCTGAGCTGGAAGGTTAGGAGATGATTACCTTCCTATTCCTAGGTTTAAGGGGTATAAGATTATGGCATGCCTGCACAATGGTCTAAAAGAGGAAGTACTTGTGGTAATAAGAAAAATAATATTAAATGTTTTATCTGATATAAATTCTTAGAGTAAAATACCCATTTTGAACCAAAAGATAAAGTTTATTTTTACTAAATAGTATGATGAACCCCAAAAACATTTCCTTAACATTTTACATTTCCATTTTCCAGGTGACAATTAATTAAAGAAGATATTTTTCAGTTTCTGCCTTTTTTGGGGGCAAAACTCTCATCAAAGGCTAAATATAGAAGAAAGATCTCCAAGTCAATATTTCACAAAAACAACAGCAATAAGTACTTTACCTTTCTCAGACTTCAAGCTAATTTGGGAATGGAGAGACTTGAATTCAGATCTTCTATGGTTTCTTTAAACTTAGATTTCAGTTCATGATTAAGATTTGTAAGCTTTTAAATTCAAGTCCAAGGGTTCTGGGTAAAGGGCCAGTCAGGGCTTCTTACACCAGCTTGGAGAAGGAAATGTATGACACAAGAAGTAGATGGGATGGTCATAAATAAGGCATGAGGGATAAAATGTAGTCAATCCAAATGCTTCTTTGTCATCCTTGTGTTGATGAAAGAAAGCAAAAAAGACCTTTAGAATGTTGGGTGGTTTCCTGTGATGGAATTATCAGAAAACCTAGACAAAAACATTACAGGACAGCTATGTATGGATTAGTGCCAATCTATATTGTTGTAAAGAACATCCATAATTATGAGATTAAAGATCTATTTTAGTATTAGATAAAGAACAAGCAAAAGTTGGCTTTCATTTTATTACATACATTTAAGGCATAGAACATGTATATAGAATATTTTCTCATTTATATACAAAATCACTGAATCTCAGAGTTGGAAGGAATTTCAGAAGTTGTCTATCATATTCTGTTATAATGATTAATGTGAATATGCAAAGAACCCTTACTGAAAATATTAGAAGGAAATAGGAAAGTCTTTCAGACAACACTACATTGGACCATATCTTAATAGCCACACAAAAGATTAAGAACTTCAGAGAATACAATATCTGCTTAGGATTTTTTGTTAAGTACAAAATAAATCTCTGCCTTTATCACTCCAACAAAGTATCTCTCATTCACATTCTAAAACAATATATCTAATGGATGCAACACCAGAGATCACTTTTTCAGTAGTCTTACCTAATGATTGTTTTATGCATCATTTAATATTGGTAATAGAGAGAAATATGCTTGCTATAAATATCTTGGTATCTCTTTGAAGGCTTCAAAGTTCAAGTACAAGATGAATTAACTTTAAATGGTGACATTTTCTACATGAAATTGTTATGATTGCACTGAGCCTCAAAACAAAAATAAAATATCTTGACTAAGAGTCACAGTCACTCAAAAGAGAATGGCCTACTGGTCTATGCAGGAAAAATGTAAATGAAACATATTGCTTACATTATAGAATATTGGATGGATGCCTATCAAGACATTTATCTTAGATAGGGGCTGTAGTGGGACATGGAACTAGGATAAGATTCCGAAAGCAAGGGAGCAAGTATTTCTTTATTAATTACCTAGTTTGTACTAGACATTGTGCTAATCATTGTAAAAATATGATCTCATATCTTCTGAAGCAGAGTAAGTGGCTTGTCTGGAGTTACATAGGTAGAAAGACTAAATTTGAATGTAGGCCTTCCTGGCTCCAGGTTCACTGTTCTGGCCACTGTGTCACCAAACTACCACAGGAAGATGAAGGGAGAGGGATAGCTGGTATTTATGTGACTCTGCATCATTCAATAGTCCCTGGCTACTACCTGCTACCAAAGTCTCTACATTGAACACAAGCATTTTCCAAGTGATGTTATAAGACTGAAAAAAATGAAAAGCTTTGCTCTCAGTAGAATTAAATTACAAGGTGACCTAAAAGGCAATGGGAAAATAAAAACATCTAATGATGGGTATAAGAAGATGGCAGTGTCTCATCAATGACGATTTCTGTATAAGAAATGGAGTAAAAGATATCAAGGACATTTATGAAGAAGACAGGGAGGAAGACAAGTCATGTAACAAGAATCAGGGATAAGAGATAGACAGCATAAATATGGCATCAGGATCCTTAAAACATTAATAAGACCCAAAAGAAGACCTCTAGAGAGTTGAGCAAAAATGCTATGAAATTTCATCAAAGTATCTGTACAAGAATTGTTCAGTATCAGAAGATATGACTGTATTGTGAATTTCATTAACAGAAATATGCACATTTATGAATCTGAGAATCCATCACAGGAACTAGAATGGGAATTTTCTACATATTCCCTTCCAGATTTATGATTACCTGAACTATAACATGTTTTAATATTTTTTCAACATATTCAAGTAGAAGTGGAAAGATAATAGATTTTAAAATTTGTTATGCCATCATCAAAATTATTTCTTAAGTATTTATGTATGTTAAGCATTACACACAAAGCAGGTTAAACACATACGGTTCCTGACTCTCAGGATTTACCATCTGTTTATTTGTTTTGTCTAGACTTGTGATTTTATTGGTTTAAGGAATTCCCAATGAAAAAACTCCCTCCACCAATGTAGATTACCAATTTCTTGGTAATATATAGTCTAAGAGAGTTGCCTGGGAGAAAAGAGGATAATTTGCCCAGTCACATAGCAAATGTGTGTCAAAAAGGGGCCTCGAACCCAGGTTTTCTGGAGTATGAAGTGAGATTCTTCTCAACCTTCTGGGGTATGCAGTTCTAAAGTGTCATTTGGAATCACATATTTTTATTGCTACTCTTTAATGCTTTAGATTTCCTCTCATGCAGTTCCTTTATTTTACAATGTCTGATGTTGTGACTCAGAGAAGAGACTAAATGACTCATACAAAAGTAACTCAGCTAATAAATAATTGAGTCAGCAGTGAAATTCAGGTATCTGAATCTCCCAGAATAATCATCTTTCCAATCGCAAAATCTATTATGCACCCATTTCTTTAAATAATCTAAAATGACCAGATCTTAAAATGATAAAGAAGTGAAGAATAGGGTTGGAGACTGAAAGAATTATCTCCTGTCCATTGTTTGTTATCCCTATTATTCTAGGACAGGACTAGCTCAGGACATTCCAGTGATTCAGGCTCAGAGTTAGAATACAATTAGTCACTCATAAAATGCAATAAAAAACAATTTTACCTATGATACCATTTATTTTTATTTATTTATTTTTTTTATTTAGAACATTTTCCCATGGTTACATGATTCATGTTCTTTCCCTCTCCCCCACACCCCTCCCCTCCTGGTATCCGATGCTCATTTCCACTGGGTTTTACATGTATATGATAACATTTAAAAATAAAAATTCCTAATTGAATTAAAAATAAAGTCCTCTTCACAGCAACAACTGGCAACATTAAGTAAGGATAGAATATCTACAGAACAATGAGAATTCACCTAAAATCCAAAACCTCTCCAGTACCAATTCTCCTTAGGTTGGGACATTTATAGTTTATGGGTCAAGGAAGCCAAACATTATTAGCAAGCCTTAGTCCTCCAAACCAACCACATCCCAAGGATAATCTTTTTACTCCCTTAAAGGAAAATCTGCTCAGAATGCATAAAACAAGCACTGTTCCTACCACATAGTGCAAGAAACAGTATGGTGCTCATTATTGCTAACATCTTGGAAAACATTAACCATCTTTGTAATACTTTGCTAAATTGTTCCTATCTAACTCAATGTTAGAGAAAATTACCCAGAAAATTACTTAACCATATTTGCAGCCATTCTTGAATATGTATTGGCAAATGCTCTGCTGAAATATGTTAATTAACCAAAAGCAAACTGAAAAGCTTAGAGTACTAGTAGGTCAATTTAAGTAGCAACATTATCAATAGAATAACCATACCTACCCTTGTCGTTCTGGTTACTGCAGAAAAAGTAGAGGTAAAACTCTCTCCCCTCCCCATCACTCATACTTACATATACTTCCACAATACCAGCTGAGACTGCTGGGACCTAAGAAGCTATGATGCCAGTACCAAAGAGTGTAGATTAATTTTGCCCCCAAATGGATTGATTTGGGCCCCAGCAATGAGTCCTTGGAGCTAGAAGAACATAAAAGTTTTTTTGTTTGTTCGACATTGGTGAGGAGCTCCAGAAATACCAGGGAATTTTCTTACTAAATGATTTTAATCACTTAGGTGAAGGCTTTTATTTGCTTTTATCTGGAGGTATTTTTGTGCGTGTAAATGTGTACATGCAGTTGTTTAAGGGATTAATTATTTTAACCCTCAGGCTCCAAAGTTTCCTTTGCATCATATGTTGAATTATGACTTAATCTACATCCATTTTGGTCTCCCTTCAAATGGATCTTTGGAACAGAGTCCCAGAAGATTTGACTATTGTACTGGGGGTATGGATTCCAAATTCCTCACCTAGATGTCATTTTGATGAAAATATGAAGAGGGTATATGGCAGTATCTGAGGGGACAAGGTCTTCAGACCCAAAATTTTAATCATTCTACCTATAATTCCAGTAATGTTTATAATGCTTCTAATTTCATAAATATATAAATGTATAATTTATACATTTATATATTATGTATAATTATTGTTTATTTCTACTTATATATCTATTTACATCATAATTTCTATATAATTTATAATATGATTTATAAACTTAATAATTTTATTGCTTTCAATTGGGAACTTTCCAAATATTTAAATGAGAATATTTCTTCCTCATCATACTTTGAACCTCTATCAATAAATAGCTTCCCTGTTCTTCAAGCAGATGCTAGCCATTTTGGTGCTGGAGACAACGGATACTGATAAATAATTAAAAACCCTATAGAAGTTTTATTCTTGCTAAAAATCTTGGTAACTTTTCAAAGACATCAGAGTTCAAGTAGAAGATAGATTAACTTTAAAGGATGACATTTTTCATATGAAATTGCTATAATTGCATAGAGCCTCACAACAAAATATCCGTGGTAAGAGTTATAGTCACTCAAAAAAGAATGGCCTACTAGTCTACACAGGAAGAAAAAGGAGTAGAAACATATTGCTTACATTTTAGAATATGGAATGGGCACCATTAAGTTACCCTATCATGACATTTAATTTGGATAGGGATTACAGAGGGACACTGAGCAGTTTCTTCGCCTGTAAAATGGGGATAATAATAATAGTACCTACCTCATAGTGTTGTAATGGGGATAAAATAGGAAATATTTAATACAAATTATTTTGAAAACCTCAAAACACTCTACCATTATTATTAATTATCAGTACTGATGATGATGGTGGTAATGGAAAAAACAGAAATGTCTCTAGATTAACCTATATTGAAAACTGGCTGAAGGAACTGGAATGTTAGACCTGAAAAGAAAGAATATTTAGGGAAAGAAGGGGGTGGCTTAGAATCACTGACTTTCAGTTTTTGAAGAGCTACCATGTGGAAGAGTCATTGGCCCCAAAGAGTAGCGTTATAGTGGGAAATTACTAAAAGATGAATTCAGACTTGATTTAAACAAAAACTTCCTAATAATGGAAACCTCCTAAACGTAGAACAGATTATCTCAGGAGATCTCTAGACCAAAACTAGATGATCAAGAATGTGCTAGGGTATGTCATGTATTTGTGGTAGAGATGATTCTTATTTACCTGATCTCTGAGGCCCTTTTCAATTCTGAGAAATCGTGATTCAGAATTAACACATATATTTTGGTAACTCACTTAAGAGCACAGACAGAGTAAGGGCTCTCATTAACATTAACACCTAGTTTAGTGGCTAGGCATTTATAGAATTAGCTGCTGGTTTGGGAATAAAACTTCAACCCAAAGTGTAAGCAATATTAATTATGTGTAAAATTGAGACTCATACATTTTAGACGTAGGGTCATTTAAAGTTCATGATTGTTGTATAGGATATAACTGAAATGTAACCAAAAGTGTAGGTGGAAATAAAAAAGCCAACAGTTGAGGCAAAGATTTGTTTAATCATGAGGGGTGTGGATTTACACATTATTAATCATGTCATTGAGAAACATTAGCATGGAAAATGTATTTTCCTCTCCCCACTCCAGAATCTACCTGAGATGAAGGGAATACCCAGAATTAGTAACTGATCTCATACTAACTTGTGGGAGTGTGAGACTGGGGTTTATCCACCAGTAAATTATGAGAACTCATTTTGGCTCCTAGAGGTTATCAGGAGAAAAAAATGCTTCTGCTGAGCTTTTAAATCTGTGTCAAATGTTTATGTCAAATTGTTAAGGCTCTTTTTGGAGGCAGAAGGCGTACTCATTTAACATCTGGAGGAAAAGGGGAAAATATGTCAAGCATCTACTCTGAATGATATTTCAAGTGTAGGGAATGACTAGAGCAAAGGTATGAAGGAAAGAAAAGTATGCAGCTTATTTAGAGATGCTTAATAATTAGGCTTGACTGGAAGACAGATCATGTGGAGAGGAATAATTTGAGATAAAACCGAAAAAGTAAAATGGCGTCTGAATGTGGAGAACCATAAACACCAACTACTGGAGTATGAAATTTACTTGATAAAGGGCGCCACTGAAGATTTTTAAGCAGGTGATATTGTGATTACATTTCTGCATAAGGAAAATCCAAAAGTGGTATGAAATAATGGACTCATGGGGTGAAGGATAGAATGGAGATAGAAGAGGGTAGAATAAGAAAGACTGTTAGGCTATTAAAATATTACATCTGGTTGGGAATATGAAGTCATAATAGAGAGGTAGCAGCAGTAGGAAAGAAAATATGGAAGAGATATATTGGAAGTAGAATCAAAAGGCCTTGGAAATTTCTTAGATATGAAAGATAAAAGATAAGAAAGAATCAGTGATAACATTCAGGTTTCAAATATGGAAGATTGTGTGAACAGTGGGGACATTGACAAAAATTAGCATCAGAAAGAGAATCATGTATGGACTGCTGAGTGGTAAAGACTGGGATTTGTTAAGTTTAAGGAACTGGCAAGGCATCTAGATGGAAATGTCTTGGAGGCAATTAGAAATCTAAATAAAGGTCTTTACCTGTCTACCATTGTGCATTTCCCAGTAAAGCCACATTCTATTATAATCATCTGTTATTTGTGTTAGATCATTTGGAAACTATGCCTCACTTATAAAATTATAGATAGGGACCCGAAATTTATTAGCTGCTGGTAGCTTTCCTTGAGTCTGATTTTTGAAGCTTGAAGGGAATTGGGTTTGGTATCTCATCCTTGTAAAAAGCCAAGGCTACCAGGAAGAGCTGAGCTATCCAGACTATGGAGGCAATTCAATCTAGATATCTTATTCAATGACTAGGAGGTGCAATGGGGAGGTTGTTAAAACTAGAAAAATTGTATAAGACTTTTTCTGACTTACTTCTTACTTTTCTTGTTATAGCCTACAAACACACTATTATGAATTTTTGACATTTACATAACTACTCTCAAATAATCTAGCATATATGGTTAACTATGTTCAGTATTTCCTTCCTTTCATAGACCTTATGATGACGTGATCAATGTCTCCCATTTTTAGTCCCAGATCTTGTACCATGGATCCCTCAAAGCCAAAGGGTTCAAATATTCTTTTTTTTTAAACTAAAAATCTTTTCCAATACCCCCAGGCAAAAGCAGTTCCCGAGGCAGTTAAAAAGTAGTTCATGAAAGTAAAAACAGATAAAAGCTTCCAGCTAAGAGGTTAAAAGCAGTTGGCAAGGAGGTTTCCTAGGGTCTCAAGAGCTCCCTGTCAAAGTCATAAAAATTGCTTTTATATTCTTCTTGCTGAAAGGGCCCACAGCTGGTTCCCAGATCAATCTACCTGGGGACAAAATTAACTCAAACTCACCCAGGTCTGAAAAATAGCTTCCTTCTCCCGGATGTCTTTTCTTTCTTTTTCTTTTGTGAAGGGTTAACTTACATGTCCTCAGTTCCACGAGTATTCTGGTCCTCAAGAGTAGCTATAATTTCCACTTAAATTGCCAGTTTGTCTGATACAGCCAGCTTTAGGATAACAATTGTATATATTGTTCCCATCTGAAAGATGGAGTTACCAGTAAAGCTAGTAAAAAATTTATCAGATTATCTCCTCTTAGGAAAGATAAAGATCTAAAAGATGCTGGGATAGTGGAAATTCTAATAACAGCAATATATTGCCTCCAATAGTTTTGTGAGTATTATCAGACCTCATCTTTTTTTTTTTTTTGATATCCAGTCTGAGAATCTAAAGTCCTATCACAATATGACTTCTTTTTTTCCTTCCTTTAACCCACACCCATATACTCTCCACTGAGTTTCCTTCATCAAGTTCATACAGGTGTATATTTTCTAAAAACAAACTGAAATATATCTTTCTAATCTATTCAATCTTACTCCTTTCAATTGTCACATTTAATTGTAAGGTTCATCTAGGTGGCACATTAGATAGGGCACATTTTGGGACATAAGTCAGAAGCAACTGAGTTCAAATCTGACCTCAGAAACTTCCTAGTTGTGTGGCTGTGGGCAAGTCACTTAATCTCTGTCTGTTGCAGTTTCTTTGACTATAAAATAGGATTCAAGATAGCTCCTGTCTTCCTGGGTTGTTGTAAAGATCAAATGAGATAATATTTGCCCAACATTTAAATAGTAGGACATTAATAAATGCACATTCCCTTCTTCTATCAATCTTTGATGATCTCTGTGATCTTTTGGCTAAGATTTCAACCACACTTTTTTATAAACACACATTGACATATAGAGATATACTTTTCTTTTTCCTTTTAATTTCTAGATACATCATAGTTATTCTAATTTATAAAATCACCATCCAACATATTACTTGTTCATATATAATATAATTACCATTGACATGAATATAGAGCTTTAAAGTTTACAAAATGGTTTAGGCACATTTTCTGTTTTTATCTTCATAACAAATTTGGGAGGTAGATGTTTATTTATTTTTGTTGTTATTTAGTCATTTCTGTTGTGTCTGACTCTTTCTGATCACATTTGGCTTTTCTTGGCAAAGACACTGGAGTGGTTTGCCATTTCCTTCTCCAGCTCATTTTACAAATGAGGAAACTGAAGAAAACTGAGTTAAGTGATTTGCTTGGGTCATACAAGTAAGTTTCTGAGGCTGAATTTGAACTGAGGTCTTCCTGACTCCAGGCACAGAACTCTATTCACTAGGCTATCTACCATCCCTTCCTCTAATTATAGGTACTATTTATTTTAAATAATAAATAGGAAAACTGATGCAGAGAGGTCAATTGACTTTCCCTCAGTAGCACAGCTAGTAAATGTTTGAGACTGGACTCAGACTTAGGCACTTTTGTCTCCAAGGCCAGAATTATATCTATTATGCCACATTGCTTAGGCCATAAAAAGTATGCCTGTCATTCTTGTTAGCTTCCATGTGTTTGGTTGAATTGCCAATTTAATTGGCTATTTTTCTCCACTCTTGCCTGCAAACTACATTTTCATTTAAAGCCCTACTGATTATATTCAGCAAATTTCTAGGAAAATAAGCACTCTAAGTCCTTTTTAAGTGTAATAATTCTTGAATCTAAAACCTATCGTCTTTATTAAAGTTTTGAAGACAATTTTTTAGTCAACTATTCATTATCCATATCCAGAAGGAGTAATGGAAACCCTAATCTGTATTTCTATATCCTTAATTTTTCTTCTCAGAACTTTATTCATCATTTCTAGAAACTCTAGAATTGTTCTAGGCTGTACCATTTCTTAGAATGGGGAGATCCCACCAATATTTCTCCAACTCTTTTCTGTAAAACGCTGGCTTGCTGTATAATGTGAACAAACATTTCTTTTAAAATATTGTGTGAAGTGATATATATATATATATATACCAAAATAAAACAATTTCAATTCTAAGTACAAGATAGATTAATTTCCTCTCTTTTATTTTAATCATTCATTACCTCCCTTACCTCAAGGGGATTCCATACTCAGAGTTTCTTGAAATTTATTTATAGACTGTCAAAATATTCCAAATCCCAATGTGTTCTCTGGTGAGCTTACTTTTGGCAAATATGGACTTTATTTAATTTGCTGATAGTTTTAAAGCCCCTTAAGGTTTTTGAAATTTAAAGATACATAAATATATACAACTTTTGCAAAGAATACATTTGAAAAATAACTTTCCAAGAGTGAGAGCACTCCCCCACCACCATTTTACATTTGAGGTCAAGTTTTTCTGCAGTTAGAATGCCTATTGAAATAGGAAGGTTTGCCTAGCAACTGACTTTCTCCTAAAAATATTTTGATAATTTAAGAAGCTAATGAATGAAGTTAGATAGGCATTATAAAACTCATATGCAATTTGGAGTGTTCCAAGTATTATTAACTGAAAGCTCTCCTTTAGTCAAATAACATCCTGATTTTGCCAAAATGCTGCAGTTCTCAAGTTACAAATAATACTATTGTATGTGTTTCCAAAGCAACTCCTATTTTCCAGCTAAAAATGGTAGGACAAATTTTGTTCAGAAGAACATTTTATTTTAGAAAGTGTGATTTCTTCTCAAAATGATAATTTAAGAATTTAAAAAAATTAATTGCTACATTCAGAGTAACAAACACCATGGGTTCACACATAACCAGGATTAACTTGAAATCCTTCAGCTTTTACTTCCTTGTAACATTAATTGTAAAAATTTACAAAAATTGTATATATTTATGTTATCTTTAAATTTGAAAAACCTTAAGGGGCTTTAAAACTATTAGCAAATTAAATGAAGTACATATTTGCTAGAAGTAAGAAGCTCTATCTTTTACTTTGGGGCTTAATATTAAAGCAATATTCTTCAAAAGTTGAGAAAAAATCATTTTTTTTTCTGTTAAGCAAGACAAGTCATATGTGAAGATGAAAAAATATCTTTACACTGAAGTTAGAAACTTCCTTAAAAGGTGAAATGAAAGTTTCTTTGTTGAATCTACACAATTAGCAATTTACATTAAATAAATGAGAAATCATTTTGTATTTGAATGTATAATTTTCATTTAGAGTTAAATAACAATCTGTGATTTGGGGGTTAATGAGTTGCAAATTGTGGTTTTCAGTATCACAGATACTTTGGTTGCTGTGGTTTTGCAATATCATTTCCTGATACTTTTTCAATTGTGGTTTTTATAATCATTATTTGATAGTGATATAGTTGTGGTTTGGTGTTATTTCTATCTGGACAAAGAGAGTTGCTTATGCGATTTTTGCTCTCTTTTTATTCTATACCTTTCCAGTAATTAAAAATAAAAGGATGAGAAATTTAATGTTAAATGGTATTAATACTCTCATTAAGATAAAAAGATGAGGAAATACAAAATTTTATAGTCTTACTCTATTTAACTCATCCACAGTTTCTCCATAAAACATTAAAAAAGGCAAGTTGAACTCATTTGACTACCTCTACTATTGTCATAACGTTCTCCATAAAATTAACGTGACTAGATTTTACATTTCTCAACTTTAACATATTTCAGTTTCCAAGTAGAATATCATATGAAGACTTTTGTTTCTTCTTGGTTTTTCCTATTTAACCATTTCCAGGACTAAAAGCAACATTGACATTTCTGGTATTTTAATTCTAGGAGGCACACTACTATTAATTATTATAGGAAATTAACCAGTTTTGTAAGAATCAAATCTCTTAAACCTCAACACATCCAATCTAAAGAAAGTCAAGTTAGTTGAAATTATTTTAAATTGAAGAAAGGAAATAAAAGTCCTTTGTCTTATTTATTTAAAAAAATAAACCTGTTTTTGAGGATGCTTATTGCTTTAATTTGTTGGCTCTTTGGAATCACAGACTACCATTCAGTGCATTTTCTGTTATGAAGTAGCTATGACTCATATAATAGTTATAATAATGATTATATAATGAATTGCAAAATTGATCTTTAGTTCCCTCACATGCACCACTCTCTTACAACTTACCAATAGATATCCTTATGAGCATAGAAATGACACTGATGAAATTGCTCCCTACATGATACAGAGTCTTTTAGGATATCAAATTTCGTAAGACTTATAACAACACCAGTAAACTGAATTTAATACTCAAAAAAAAAGGCAGTGCACAATTTTGAATCAGAATAAGTATCTTTAAAAAACCTCTAGGGGAGACAAATCTGGGGAATAAACCTATCAACTCAAGTAGAGTTTAGTGATCATACACAAGGATTTGCTCTATTCCATCCCCAAAAGAATTCTTATGAATAAGAATAATTTTCTTCTTCCTCCTAGCACTCTGGGATGTATTTAACACTAATGAAATATGAAGGAAAAAAAAACTTTACTTGGTTAAAATCTTGATTATGTAAGGGGGTGGGGTGGGGGGACTCATTAAAAAAGAACAACATTCTTCTTCTTCCTCTTTGCAAGGTGCTACAAATTAACTCAGAGATAACCAAAAGGTCAAGGATCCAGAGATCCAGCAATCAGACATAGGATCTGCTTGGAGATAGCAAGATAAAATCTATTATTAATTATGTGTCACTTCACAGTTATAGAATAACCTAGAGAAGAAAGAACCAAAGACCTGGTTTATGGGGGCAGGGGGATGGACTGGGATGTTGGGCCAAGCTGAAGCATAACTTCTACAGAAATCATATAATAATTCCTCTTGTATACCAAGCTTACCGAGGTTAGATGCCAGAAGCGATTACTTTATAAACGGCTCCTTGTATAGGAAATGTACTTTTCACTTAGGGCCTAACCATCTTGCAAAACCATCTTTTTCCTTGAAGAGTGTCTATCTGTCTGTCTTACACACCCAGGCACCCTTACAGACAAATTTCTGAATCTGATTCTACTATGGAAAACTTTAGGTGGGCTGGGAGGCCTTCCAAGTGCTCCTTGGACCACTAACCATCATCATTGGATCTGGCAGATTGGGGATGGATGGAATCTGTGTCTGCAGCAGTTGCCAGGGAGCGTTAGAGAGATGAAGTAGTCTCTCCTGAGATCCAGGGCAGATGAGAAGACTTAACTCTTCCCAAGAACACACAATTGGCATTTGTGATCATCTAGCTCTCAGAAGACTTTGCCAATGGCCTAACCTTCCTGCCAAGAAATGGAAGGAAAAAAAAAATAAACGGGGAGGGAGGAGGGGACAGCTATAGAGGTGGGAGGGTGGGGTGGTATAAGTGAAAACATTAAGTTCCTGAAGCTGATTTGTTTTTCTCTTCTCTTTGGGTCCCAGTGTATAGGTAGGAGCTGAGGAAGGGGATCGGGTTGAGTCTAGGGAAGGCGGTTAGGAAGAAGTTTCGCAGGGGGGAGGGGGAGTGGGAAAGGGGAGCGGAGGGCCAAGGGGAGAGAAAAAGAAAGCATGGGTGGAGGGGACCGTGATTGCACCATCCCAAGATGTGATACCCACAGCCTCTGACCCACCGGCCCACCGGTCCATAAAAGTCCTCAGACCTCTAGCTCCGGTCTTCCCTTCCTCCTCTCTCACCCTCCACACCCCTCTCCTCAGCTTCCCATCCCACCCCTCCTGGCCCAAACTAGGGTCTGCATTTTGCATCCGGACTGGCTTCGGACGCAGCCAATCCTCCTTTGGCTGATGGAAAACTCTCCCCTCCCCACGGCCTCGGCGAGCCCCTCCCCTCCTGCTCCTCCGCCACCTCCCGCAGTCAGGCAGAGAGGATCGCAGCCCGGAGAGCTGCTGCTGCTGCTGCGGCGCGGCGGCGGCGGCGGCGGCGGCAGCAGCGGCAGCGGCGGTAGCGACAGCATCTGCACAGCAAAGCCTGGGAGAGAGGGGGAGAGAGAGAGCGGGCGCGCTCCTCCCTCTCCCTCCCTCCCTCCCTCCCTCCTTCTTTCTCTCTCTCTCCCTCTCTCCCCCTCTTCTTCTCTCTTCCCTCCCTCCCTCCCTCCTTCCTTCTTTCTCTCCTTTTCTTTTTTCTCTTTCTTTCTTTCTCTCTCTTTCCCCTTTTCTTCTACCTTCCCGTCCCTTTGCTTACTCATCCTCCCTCTCTCCCCTTCTTTTCCATCTCTCTGTCTTCCTGTCTGTCTGACTGTCTGCCCCTCTTCCCCTCCCTACCATCCCCAGTCTCTGCCTGTCACACACTCTTCCCTCGTCTCGAGCTCCTGGGCTGTTTCGGCACCTCCGCACGTCGATCAGCTCCTCTATGAACCCAGCCCATTGATCTCTTGTCCCTCCTCGTGCACCTGGAACCAGGCAGCAGCAGGAGACCGCGTTGCCGGCCGTGGCAGCAGCTGGGGCAGCGGCGTCTGCAGCCCAGTAGCAACAGCAGCAGCAGCACAGAAGGCAGCGGCAGCAGCAGCAGCAGCAACGACAGAGGCGGCAGCGGCGGCGGCAGCAGC
>NC_058130.1:646616610-646633168 GCF_016433145.1 Gracilinanus agilis
AGAATTAAGTGTCTTAGAAGAAAAGACTTCCATTTTGTTTAGTCATGTTACAGAGTAGATGAGGGATCTAATTCTCTACATTTTTGACTAACTGGGATTTTTTTTTAAACAGCTGTATTCATACTGTTGCCTTGCTCTCGGCCTAGAAAAGGGAAGCATATTAGATACAAACTATACCAGTTGTTTTTCTGAAGTAAGTATACAGAATGGCCCCTGCAGCACTGTAATACCAAATAAAGTATATCTTTCTCTGTATGTGCTTTTAAGTTCTAATTGAAATAAGAGGGTACAATGTTTCTTAATATCATTTGTAGTTGTAATCTAAGGGATATATATTTAGATGATTTGAAAAAAAAAAGACAAGATGGATTAAGATTGCTAAAAACAGGAGTTCCAGTTAAGAGTTAAGGTGAATGTAGCAAAGTCCATTGACAGAAGTTCATTAATCATGAAATGTAGTTTTGTGAGTTCAGTGGAGTCAAAGCCACAGCTATAAATGTACTTAGCATTTTTGTCTTTAGGTATCTATGAGAGTTTAAAAGTAAAATTTGTAGAAGTGGTTAGAAATGAATATAATCTTACTCTCGTGACTCTCACAAGTATTTCACTGGCAGAACTATGAACTTCGAGAGCAATACAAATTATATAGATTATGTATATGTATGTACATACATATATATATAATTTTTTTTATGCAGACAGGCTCAAGTTTACACATCCCTGTAAAATGTAGTGAGATCTATAAAACACTCTGCTTTTAAGCAGTTTCAGTTTAATAAGAGTCAGAATTCTAGGTTGGTAACTTTTTATTTTTCAAATAGGAAAAAACAATTCTCATTTCAAATTATTTATTATATTATTCAAATTATCATGCAAAAGCTAGACAGAACTCTTTTCCTGAAGAATGGTAAACAGAATAATAGGTATTATGACTTAAATTATGTATTATATGGGCCATCATTGAGATGTGATGCAAAGCAATATTATTAGAAAATTTGCTCCCAAATTTTGGTTTCTTCTAATTCATAGTTTTGTTAAGGCCCTAATGGAAAGAAGCACATGGTGTTCTGGGTAATAAAATGAGGAAAAATGAATTCATTCCTTGACTACTGATTCTTTTGCATCTGACACATGTACATGCATGCATATCTATACATACATGCATATGTCATGCATACATTTATAGTGTGAATATTATAGTTATTAATCAGCAATAAATGAATGCTACTGACATTAACCATAACGTTCACTTGTAATGCTTAATGATTGAGAAAGTACCTAACTTACATAATTAGTGGTTATTTAGGATTTATTTTCTCTTCCTGCCTTTTTCTGGCTGAATTTTGACCTCTTAAATTCTAATTAACAACTCTACCATATGATTAGGAAAATATAATAAACAAGTAAATAATACATAAAACTCCAGTTGGTTTGATTGTTGCTGCTTATCATCAAATTTGGCAAAAGATTTGGTGGAAAAGATTTAAGTTACTTTTTTTACCAAAATGAAGTATTTGGGATAAATGAAAAAAATTTCAACTATTTGGATTTCTTATAAGCAAAGACAACGAAGTACTGGCTGTTTCGAACATTTTGTTTCAGTTCTACTTTAAATGTTTAAATGTCTGTATTAACCATAGGCTTTTCAACACAGCTAATTCGCTTAGAACAAACATTATTTATCCTGAATTCAATAACTAACGAAAATCTAATCTTATTGTCCAAATATTTTATTTCATAAACATGACCACATGTTGCCAAACTTTTATTGTCAGAATTGGAAGTCCTGTATAGTCAGATGTAGTGAATGCGTGAACAAACAAAAAATGATATAGATAGATTGACAGATCAAAAAGTTTATTCAAATATTAACTTCCTAGTTATTGACACTCTACATATTTAACATTTATATGGAAACAGTCTTTTCTAAAAATATGTTATTTTAGTGTAAATTTTTTGGTGTGAAGTTATATTTTTTAGTTTTGATTTCATTTAGTGTTAATTCAAAAACTGGCCCTGTAGATAAAGAAAAAAATACTTTTTCAAGAAAGATGTTGTGCCATAATTCATTTTTTTTCTGAAGCAAAAGCTTCAGTGAAGATATTGTCATTGAAGTTTTGCTGAAGTAGGGACTTTATGCCCTTCTACATAATTTTCACCTGTTATTTTTTCTCTCAGACTAGAAGAACATAGGTGACATGACTCTTGAAAATAATTATTTGGCAAAACTGTTGTTTTGAGTCACAGTATAGTTTTGTGACTTTAATATTTTAAGAGCAATTAGCCAGTTATGACCTTATTATCTTCAAAGTAATAGGAGTAAAAGCTCTCCATTATATTCCTCAAGGAGAGTATGATGCCGCCATCTTAAAGGACTTATTAGACATCACTTACAGTGGTTACATGTTTGTTTGAAATCATTTGAAGTGCAATTAAATGAATAGGGCTGGATATAGAAATATTGTGCTCTCAGGAAAGGGAAAGGTGTCTTTAAAGGTATTAGCATAAAGATAGCACATTTGTTTATTATGTTTCAAAATCAGCTCCTAGTATCTCTGCCACAGGTAACAATTGACTTTTCAGGCTTCAAGTTAATAGCCTTGTCTCTTGCTTGTAGGGATCAATATTAGTATTAATTAATCACCATTATCGGCACTGGGATCTGGTTCTATTTGTTGTTACATCAGCAAAATATCAATATAGAAAGTGGACTCTCTGATCGTCATGGCAACTTCATCTCTTGGGTCAAAGAAAGTTTATCTTATCTGTGCATGGAGAGTGGCAAACTGTTTAGGGATCTAGTTTGAACTCTAAGAACATCGATTGAGTTTTTGTTTGTGAATAGAGGCTGAATTCCAATCACAAGGGATAGGTAAGATTTAAATATTAATGCCCAGGGGTTTGTCTGAGAGGGTGTCAAAGCAGTACTGTCAGATTGTCTTTCTGAGATGACACATAGGAAGAGAAGAATTGTATAGTAAGGATTATTTAAAGCTTAATAGTTGGTGCATTTGTCAAATAACTTCTTACAATGAAAGTACAATCATTTCATTGAATGAACAAAAGGGAATTATTTGGGGCCTAGATTTTAGGTTTTCAAAAAAATATATATAATTTCACTGTCTCCTTCCTCTTCACCTTTCCAAACTGAGGAATCCTTCTTCCAACAGCCACTTCACAAAAGTAATAAAACAAGAGATCTTGGGAGATTCTATCTAATTTAAATTTCCCTGACATTACTAAGAGGGATTTGATTTTTGAGTATACAAATATGGATATTATTAATTCCTACAAATATCTAATGTGAAGGATATATATGTATGTATATATATATATGTATTTATGTATATCTATCTCTCCATATATTCAGAACTATGTGGCTTAGAAAGACCACAGAAATGAAAACTATACAACATTCCTTACCTAACAAACCATCCCAAAATAATGATAGTCTATGCAACAAACTCATCAGTTAAACTTCTTGAAGATTAGATTTTCCCATATATTACAGGAATATGTGATTCACCCATAAGATAAAATTTGTAAAGGGCTTTGTAAAACTTAAAGTGCTATCTCATTATTAAAAATATAAACAAAGTACTTTTGCTTATCTTAGTGAAGTTACTTAAAATTTTAATATATTTAAGAGGGTAAACTTAAGTACTTATTTAAATATGCTATAATGTAAACACTTTTCCTAGGGAAGTTTTAAGGGACCAAAGACTCTAATTTGATTCCAAAGGGAATATATTAATAATCTGAAATGATTCTGCATGTATACGAACTACATATGTGCTTTAGCTAATAAATTTTAGAAAAGTCTTTTGAAGAAAGCATAGTGATGAGTTGTCATCATCTGATTAAGTGTTCTGCTTCCACAAAGAAGATGGAATTCATTTTAATATAGCACATTATCTAAGCATAAAGCTGATATTGTACACTGTTATACAATCTCAGAATACACACACACACACACACATACAGGCATGCTTAGAGGTGCAATATCACAATATTTCTGAACTTGTGGAAAGTACTAATGTGACACATGCTCACTCACTATTTGATACTGATATAGTTATAGATTGCTTTTTTTTTAGTGCTTAAAAAAGTGGCAGCATCATGAATTGGTGTTAGAATTTGAATGTTTTATATCATATTTTCCTTAAAGGGAATATTATCTTCTATACAGACATTTTAAAAATAATAAAATCCAGTAAAAAAAATTTGTACCTTTTTGATTAACTCTAAAGAGAACCAGAAAATATGTATTTCTAGGTCTCTAATATATATGAATGTGTATATTCATGTATATATAAACACACCTACTCATACATGTATGTGTATATTATGTGTGTGTGCATACAAACACACATTGTGATTTTTTCAGTTTATTTCATATTAGAAAACTGAGCTTTTTGGAAATTATTGATTCCTCTCATTTCTGCTGTAAAAACTGTTGCAGCATCCATTATGGATAGAAAAGAATTAAGTGGAATCTTTAGTCATGGTCAACAACTCTATAATTTTGTACCTGGCAAATTTCTTATGTGTAATAATAGATTAGCTTTGATATTTATCAGTCCTCCCTGAAACATCTTTGTTTTTGTACCTCCTAAAATACCTGAATGGAATCTTCATATACAAATCATATGCTCTGAAGTCCTATTAAACTTAAAATCCTATGATCCTATAAGACTAATTAACCATTTAATGGTTCAGAATATGTTTGTTCTTCATTTTCTTTTGGCTAGAATCTTTATAATTTTTATTTTACCTTATCAGTGTTCCTTTGGAAAGTTAAGCAATGATGTATTTTGGTAGAACGCCTCAAGTTTGTCTTACTCAAGGGATTTCTTCCAATTATTGGGGAAGCTGAGGTTAGGTGTGAATCAATAAAATTGAAATTTCCCATAATTAGTAGGGAGCTTGATAGGAAGAGAAGATTAGATAAGATTTTGTTTTCCATCTCTTTGGCATGCTTTATAGTTTGGTTATTGATACAAATAAGTAGTTATAATATAATATAATAAAATGTAATATTGTGTTATGTCATATATACATATTCATATTATATATATATATATATTTTTAAACCAATAAAGCCAATAAGTAAGTAACTGGATTACTCAAGTCCTTAATGCTATCATAAGAGACTTCCCCTTAACATTATCAACTAAAGCTGGTTGTTAAAATAATGTTCTTTAAATCAACCACGCAGTGAAATTTGAATATTTCTTTATCTATGATTAACATGTATAACTTGTGCCACAGGCATTCCTCCACGTTTTTAGCTTATTAATAATATAATGAATTTAGGATGAGAAATTAAAATTGTTCAAAAATATTTTTCTTCATAATGTAGTATAGGAAGAAAATATCTCCCACCCATTCCAAATTACTAGTGCAATCTAGCCCAGTTTTGTATATCTAAGAGCATCTAAAATGGAAAATTTGATGTGAGTAGTGAGTTTCCTGGTTTATGCTGTACACTGAGAAATTCCGAGGACTTTGGAACTATAGAATCTTTTGAATGAAGTGATACTCATTGTATGCAAATTTTTTTCATGACATGGATTTTTACTCATGTTCTAAATATACTACTGTAAAATTTTGTGATGTTTTACAGCCTTAATTTTTTTATGGTCAGGGTATGTATTTTGTTTGACCAAATTATATGGATAAATTTTATATTACCTTTTAAAAGCACTACTGCATTTATTGTAGAGAAGTCAATTATCTTAATGAGAGATGGATGAGTTATGCTCCATAATACACTGTTTTATATCCCTAAATGTTAATTGAAGAAATCTTATATTCATCCTGAAGATTCTTTTTTGTGTTTTAAAAAAAACTTTTAAAATGGAATTCATTGCTGTTTAGTAATTAGGAAGGGAAGGCAAAGTCCAAAATGAGACAATGCTTTGAAAGTTCTTTGTCCAAGTACAGATAAAACATATATTTATCTTGTTAGTGCCTAATTTCATGTTTATTCCAAGCTCTTGTGTCAAGAATTTATTACAGATTTCAAAACTTTCTAATTTAGGCTTAATCTTAATCAACTATGTAAATCCTTAGCCTCTTCTGACTTCTAACTAGTTCATGTAAAAGAGTATTTTCTGCAGCATTTCACCTGGGCAGTGAGCCAGCAAACACAGATATGGCAAACAAAATTCAAGATTTTAAACAGTGATTTTCCAGGACTTCATTCAACAAGTTTAAAGAGAAAGCTTCTAATTGTCTAGGCTTTTTATTTTATTTTTTTTTAATAGAATAAGGATAAAATGTTTGGGAAGCTTAGAATTGAAATGGGATTGTGCATATTTTATATAATTAGATAATTTTCTCCTTATAGAGAAATCATCCTCAAATAAACCCATATACAACCTTTCTGGCCAAATTGGCTAAAAAATGCCATGCTTCTGGAGTACTAATTTGAATGTAAATTTTCTTTATCATTCTTCATCTATCAGTAATTTTCTGCTTCTTCTCAGCCAAAAATAAACCCTGAATTTTCAGGAAAGACTGACCAACAAAAGGTATTTTTGTTGTTGTTGTTGTTGTTGTTATTTTTAACCTGAAATATTCAAGAATCCATTTGCAAATATATTAGATCCCTTCTAAAAATATCACCTCACTTCTTAACAATGTGCATCTTGGGCAAACAGACGCATATTTTGTCATCAAGTTGCTTAAGCTTCTGAAGTCAGGGCTACAACTGGGTCAGATGATAAGATGAGCACAACAGAAAAACGAAGAGAGCCTCTGATAAAAACTGATTGATTGATGTCTGGCTTCCCCACCATCACAAGCAGTTGACAGTTAGTTTGGGATCAGATGATTTGGCTTTTGCGATAGAAGATGGGGCCTGGTAGGCAAGCCTGAAGGACAAAAAGGTCGGTTTCTGTGTAGTGTCAAGTAATGCCGAGTTCCTGTAAGGTGGGGCATCATTATTATTTTTTTTCTTTCTTCTCTTTTTTTTTAGTTACAGACCTTAACTTTTTATAGTCAGTTGAGGATCCAGACACAGGACCCTAAATAGACGCTCATAAATAGCTTGCTCTTTCATTTCATTGAATATCTTACCTTTACAAATGCCAGGAAAGGAAAGGATTGCCATATAAATGCATATGTACACACATTTCATATTGCGCAAGATAGTCTATTTTCATAATTCCTTTGAAAAAATGAAAAATTTCCTTAAAAGAGTAAAGAAAAAGTTCATGTGTCACTTCATGTCTTTTTACAAATATATACATGAAAGTATTGGTGTAGGCATATACCTACACATATGCATATATCATATTTAATCATTATATATATTTATATTTATTCATTTTTATGCCAGGCATTAGCAAGATGCCAGATTTTATATGAATTATACTATACAGATGAGTTAAGCCTTTATTTAGGAAAATTTCAGGATATAAAATAAGACTAATGCTACTCTATGAATATATACTAACTTTGTTTCTTCAAAGTAAAATTTGTATTATGCTTAAAAAAACCCTTTAATCCTCTATAGGACCAAAACAAATCTGTACTTCTAAGGGGAAAAACAAACAAACATTAAAATGCCTATGATTTAACCAGGCTATATTAATACTTCTTTTTCCTATTTAGTCAAATTCTGCTGGATTTTTAAAATGAAAGATGAAATGTATTTTAAGAATATATGGCAATTTGCACCTAGGTATAATATTTTCTGCAGATAGAAGCATAAAAAACCAAGATGGATTCATAATTAGTAGATTTTAAATGAAATGCTACTCAGAATGAGTCATGATAACGTGGCAACTGCTACCACAGTGACATTTGGAAAATTTGGATTTGAATTGAGATTTTGTACATTTTTATATTCTCTAGAAATATTTTATGATGTATCACCTTTCTCTGAGTTTTGAGGGTCAGATCTCCAAAGGACAGTTAGGCCTAAGTTAATGCTTTTGGCTTAATATCAGTAAGATGAATTCTGCAAGGTGCTGAGTGGCTGATAGTGTAACTGGAATGCCATGTGAAAGCCCTCACAGTCTAACCTGAAGTGCTACCAGTAATAAGTGATCAGTACAGGTGAACTGGTGGTCACATCAGCCATGATTAGCTCTACTTCAAGGAAAGTGTACTACTGCAAGAAAACTCATCTGGGGGACCCACTTTGTTCAGCATGCACTTGAAAGAGAATGATACGATTTTATTGTGGATCTTTTGCTTAGCGATAGACAAACCTTGTTAGAGGCATAGTTAAAAGGAACTTGAAAGTCCTAAAACTTGATAGGGAAGGATGTCTTCTGTGATGGCATGTTCAGGTAGAAGGGGAAATTGCCCTGCAGGCTAACTGAATGATGATCGCATTGCTGATGGGGAAGAAGTTGGATCTTCTTAGAATTTTCTATTATAGAATAGTTTCTGTTGTGCTGTGAAAAGCAGCTTTATGACAGTATCGTAAAAGGGAGCTATATTGGCATAATCACTCTACAGCTATATGATATGTTAATAAATGTTCTAGAGAAGTGGTTATTTTTCATACCAGGGACTACTATTTTCAAGTTTGGCAACTAATGTTGTTTATATAACTTTATTTAATAACTATTTTTGAACTCTGTAGTCTTAAGGGCTATGCTTTTCTTTCTCAATGCATATTTAGAAATTATAAAGTGCCTTCTACTCCTTGCCTTCTCCTTCTCCTTCCTCCTTGGTTCTGTCTCCTTCTCAGCTCTCCCCTTTGTTAACTCCCCCTTTTGAAACATGCTTAAAGAACTGACATTTCATGTGTGGTCAAAGACTCCCCTGCACCACCCCTCTCTAGTTTGAAGTTGCATACCTCCAAAGTGTGTAATTGAGAGCCATCTAATTATATATTGAGGAAAATCGGAGTTGATGAATCAAAAAAATGTCATGTCGTCAAAATAATCAAGATCAGCAATTCTTAGAAATGGAAACTAACAATCAGCTACTAGACCAGCTAGATTGTGCAATTTTATGATTAGTCCTGAAGCTTAGGAAATCTCATTTAAATGGGGGTATGCATCTGGGATGTTGTGACTGGACTGATTAGCCTGACATTCACTTTGACGTTCTTTGACTCTTGGTTCAGAAGTTTTTGTTGTGAAGAAAGAAGAACAATGGAGTTCAGGTATGGAATGCTACTCATGGAAATCTTTGAGGAAGCTTTTCTGCAACAGTGATTAATAGCCACAGATTTTCTTTGGAACATATGGTCTCTCAAAGTACTAAATAAAGGGAAGAAAGATGTTGAATATATTGTGTCCTCATTGACTTTATGTGGGAAAGGAAAATTCATTTGCACTCTTTAAAAAGTGTACCTAATGATTTGGTACACTTAGAAAGTGACTACATAAAATTAGCCCAGGTTCTGTTTTATTTGAATTAAGTTTTTTTTTTTAAACTTGAATCATTTCCTCCCAAATAAATTGTTAATCTAAGTTTGCAAGATACTAGAATATTACATTGTGTTATTAAAAACTACTTTAGAAAATTCAATAAATTAGAGTAAAACAGTTAACTTGATCACATATTATCATGAACGTGTGAGAAGACAAATGCTTTTTTAAAGTTTTTTTTTTGTTTTCTTAACTTACTGTTGTGAATTTATTATTTTGCTAAAAATGGATTCATATGAAATAGTAGGGATTCTGTAACATGGTAAAATGCTAGGAAACATTTATTTGACAAATTTAAGATTATAAGTCATTTCACATGGAAATCTCTCATCCTCCCAGATAGTCCCTAAATTTTTGCTACAAATATGATAAAATGGTGGAGTTTGATTTTATAGACATAAAATTAGCTCACATATTTATGCAATCCATTCAGTCATGAAAGTCTTATTGTCTTATCGAGTCTAGACTGCATTTAAAAAAACAAACATCATTTTCTCCCCTTAAGCTGAGTTGTTTTTGCTTGACTCATGAAATTGCTTATAGGAATAGCTGTCTTTATTATTCATGTACGTTACCCAGATTTCTTTATGTTGAAATGAGCTGAAGTTGAGAGAGAGACAGACAGACAGACACATGGACAGGAACAGAGAGAGATGAGAAAGAGACAGAGTAAAAGAGGCAGCTAGAGAGACAGGGACAGAAATAGAGACAGAAACATAGAGAGAGAGACAGTGGCAGAGAGACAGAAACAGAAACAGAGAGGGAAAGACAGAGAGTCACAGGGAGAGACAAAGAGACAGTTATGTGTGGAAGTGACTTTTAAATTTATTTTTTTATTCACACTTTTATTGACTCATGACTAGGAAAGTAAAAATGGCAGATGGGAGTGGGGCAGAATGGGGAGAAAAAATGCAAAATAATTTAATATTCAATACAAATAGTACATTTCTATGAGTTTTTAAGTCAAATAATTTATATGTAGGGTTATACTGAAATTTAAAGTGTTAGCCTTTAAGGCTATTAGTAAGCTTCCCTATTTTGCTATCTATGACATCAGACTGAAATGAAAGATTAACTTCTGTTTTTCTCCAGAGCAGGAAATAGCTCAGAAAAGAGTTTTAAGACTATTCCTTCCGAAAGCATAGACTCTCTGTTCTCAGAGTCAGCAATCCTTGTGTTATTAACCTTATAATAATTGCATGTTGTTTGGTCTTGGAAACAAGGCCTATCCTTTAGAACTTAGCATTGCTTTTGCAGGCAGCATTACACAAAGAGAAGTTTATCCACCAAAGTTGTTTTCCAGAGTTCAGAAATTTCATCTGGCTCTGCCAGAAACAGCTCATCTTTCATACATATCCAGTGTTTTAAATTCTGAGTGATTTTAAGATGGCTGTCATATTTTTATCCAGACTTTTATATCCAGAATGATTTAAAAACAGGGAAAAAACCATATTGGTTTTGGGCCAAATGTATTGCTCTTTTTTGCACCTTATTAAGGATGTTATAACTTTGAAATTCTTCCAAGATCTCTCATGTATTTTCTTATGGTAGGGGGCAGGGAGGTGAAAAGGATGGGAAGAAAGCTCACTACATGGTCTGGGTTGAAGCTCAAAGTAGCTGTGGGAATTCGGAAGGAAGCCTCAGAAGAAAACATGAAGGCCTCATTTGTAAAAGTGACCATAAATCTCTGCTGATAGGAATGACATAGTGGAAGAGAAAATGAAGTATTCTGAATCTTTGTCAAGTAATTTGAAAGAAGTAGAGATAGAATAAGATGGAATTAGCATATGGAGGTGAAGGAAAATATGGCATGGAAACAAATGATAATATTTATTTTCTTCATGGTTGGAAAGAACTTGAGATAGACTCCAGAAAAAAGTTAGCAGATTTCCAGAAGTTACTGCTTCTGCATTTGTTGTTCAGTTGTTTCATTTATGTATATCTCTTCCTGACTCCATTTGAGGTTTTCTTAGCAAAGATACTAGAGTGATTTGCCATTTCTTTCTTTAGATCATTTTACAGATGTAGAAATGGAGGCAGACAGGGTTAAGTGACTTGTCCAGAGTTACACAACCAGAAAGTGTCTGAGGCAGTATTTGAACTCATGTCTCCTTGATTCCAGGCCCAGTTTTATATTCACTCCTCCCTCTATTAGAGGAATTTCTTTTATTCTGGGATTTGCCAGCACATTGTACTACTTAGCAGGGATTAGCCATCCTTTTAAAAAGTAAATAGACTGAAAATTCTAACAAACCTTGAGATTTAACTGTATCTATCAAAATGTAGATGAATAGACTTAATTTGGGAAATTGGTCTTCAGGGATGCTCCTAGCAGTAGAATTTCCTTACCATTCCATTCAAATGGGGTTACTGGTAGGTAGAAAGCTTGGCTATATGTCTTACTCAGGCATTTCTTGCCCTTAAAAATCTTGGGCTGTAGGAAAACATTTTCCCAAGAAATCCATCATCAGCATAGACCGCACATAAGATTTTTTAATCCATTCGAAAAGCATTTTTTAAAAGCCACGTGTGTGTCAGATTCAAGCCCTTCTCCAAAATGCATCCTCTTCATACCCAAAGAGCCTAGCCAGTGTTGAAAATTTCCAAGTCCTTTTTCAAGATGACAAAGGCAATAGTGTAAATAGTTGAAAAATAAAAACATCCTACCTGAGGTCTGTAGGAAAAGAGGAGGAGCTAAACGATATAGAATCCCCAAAGTCACCCTCTATAGACTATGCGATGTGTTATGAAAATTCTAAGGATATTAAAAGACTGATGATGGAGGCTAAAGACTGACTTTTTATTACTAAGGTCTATTGTAAGGATTGCTTTGAAAATTGGAGAGAAAGTTTCCCAGAACTCCTATTTTTCCTTTCCCTATTCTCTCCTCAGTAAAATGTTGTGCGCTTTTCCACAGGATTGGCCAGTGCCTTTTGAGAACAAAATCAGGCTGGGGGTGAATTCAGAAAATTCATATTCTTCTCCAGGCTAATTGTGAAACATATGTGGATATAATGCTTGTGTCTTAGTGTAAGATATAAAGAAACCTGTTTCCTTTTTGATGTAGAGGCTGGATTAAACAGATGATGTTTAAGTTTACATGGCAAGTTTTAGTCATTTGCATGAGGAAAACCTGGTAAAAAACTTCAACTATTTTATAAAGGTCAAAGACCTTCTAGTATCCAAAATTCCATTTGAAAGTACATTTTGGCAATTTTAATACAAAATAATTTTAAATTAATATTTTTCTGGAAAAAATTTTAGCATTAGAACAAGGAATAAAATTTATTTCCCTCAAACATTAACTTATTAATGGTACCCTTTTCCAGAAAAAATCCCCAAATCTTTAATATTTCAAATATTGCATATCTAGGAACAATACAATCATTATTGCTTACTTTATAGATTTTGGAATATAAAATATAATTTTTTCATTACTCATTACTTGATGGCTATTTATTTACAAACTTTAGTGTGCAGATCAATTAAACATGAAAGTAGGTACATTTTAAGATTCTGAAGTTTGCAACAATTCACTTTTGTTATAAGTGGGGATGGAAAATACCTTTGCTCTCAAGTAACAAATGTTGCTTCAGTGATATCTGCTATTGCCGGAGGAAAATGAGTTGTGGTTTATTTTGAAAGAATGTGAATAAATTCTCCAAGTTCAAATAAAATGAATCAAATTGAGGTTTTGAAGAGGTCACTAAAGAAACCAATGGGTTATAATATACCCCAATGACCTGAGCATACAGTTGTTGTGTCTCTAAATCCCAGACATACTTTATTAGGACAATCCAGCTGGTTTGCTATTTCTATCTCCTCATTATCAACACGCTTATGGTATGGCCTCGTCCCCCTCACTTCCAATGCCAAGAATTTGGCAGAGCCACCATGTGAGAAGGTCAGAGACTGATCAAGGGAGAAAAATAAGAAGAGTACAGTGATGGAGAGCTGAGCAAAAGTTGTTCTTTTATTCTGTGGGACTAGTGATTGCTAGGTAGGAAGCTACAGCTCTGCATCACTGGATATTTAATTTCCTAATGTTCTGTTTATGGGAAGATACTAAAGGAATTATAAATTTCCACAACACTCAAAACAACTTGAAAAATGAATGGCTTTCTAATAAAAAGTTACATGTGAAGAAATCGACATTAAGGATCCAAAATACTAGCTTCCACCTTACTATCACCCATCATTTCCTTTCCACTCCCCCTCCCCAAACATCATTTGGACTAAACAATGCTTGAAGAAAGAAGTAGAAAAAAGAACCATTTCTCTCTAGGCTATATTTCAAAGTTCATGCATTAATACTTATGACACATTAACTGAATTTAAATGTAACAGATTTGACAGTTAAACAGGCAGTTTTACTAAATGGGAGAAGTAAATCATCTCTAGGAGAGTGGACATGAAGAATTCTTTCTTTTTGGCTGGAGAAGACATGGGGTTTTATAACACAAGAATAACATCTTGCTTCTCTAAGCAATGAATAAAATATTAGTAGTCCCAAGAACTGTTTGCCCCGCTCAATACAATCATGTAACTGTAAATATTATATAACATATTCTCTCAAAGTTTCTAAATGATATGGAATTCTTATTGGGAAACTTTCCTTGTCCACCATTTTGTTTCACAGTGGTGAACTAAGCCATATGTTACAATTACAATATCTTGATACTCTTTAATAATGAATTTAAAAAATTAAAATGTTGTTTCTTTTGCTTAACTTTGGATCTAATATGCTTTCTGTTTATATAGATTTGTAAAAATGACTACTTGAGATTTTAGTATTTCATATAATTTTATATTTCTACAATTATGGTTTTCATAAAACTTATAAATCTACTTTAAATTCAATGTGCATATATAAATCATTCAATATTATTGAATATGCTATTAATTCACATACCACCATATAATTATACCCTTAAAAAATCAAAGGCTGTCTTTTATATCTAGTCATTATAAATCAATAAAACTGATTTTTTATTTTGAGAAATACATAGTGATACATAGATATTTTTATCTATATGTTCATATCATATAGGGTTATCTGTCTTTGTTATAGTATTAAATTATACAAACTACTTACCACTTAGAAGTATCTTATATGTATTTTCTAGACCTTGCAGACAACACAAATATAGATTATCCAATATGGGTGGAAATTAAAAAATAATTGGAAAATGGATTCTAGAAATAATATTTCTCTTGCCCCTTCACCATCTTGGAAAAACTCACTTCATTACTTAACTTATACTTGCTATTTGACCAAGTTCAGTGCTTTAAGAAGCTATGTGCCATGGTTATTCCCTCCATAAGTGCAGATTGCAGTATTTCTCTGCCTTAGTAGATCATCTTCTTGACTTGCTTAGTGGTCACAAATAATTGTTTAATTCTAGAGGACAGCTTTCAGATTATGAACCTTATGGAATTCATTGACACTTGTTCATGGATTATGGACCCACACCCATTTCCAGGTCCAAGATCAACACCTTTCCATTTTAGTAGAATCTGCTAAAACTGGTTTCCTTGTTGCCTCCACAAAGTCACAAGACATTCCAGTAGAGGTTTATTCAAATAAAGCAAAGCTTCCCCAGGTTTCAGAAGTGTAGCAACAATAAAAAAATACTATAATACTGAGAAAGAACAATTTTAAAAGTCATGAGTCACATGCATGAGCTTGGTCACATGCATTACACTTTAAGGAAAGTGACAGTAACTTGGCCCTTTGTATGGTGAATGGGAAAGAGCCCTAGCTTGAAGGTCAGATCTGGGTTTGAATTCTGTCTCTGTTGTTTACTTCATTCTTTTGAACCTCAGTCTCCTTCTCTGTAAAATGAGGTTAGGCTAAGTTAGATGATTTCCTAAATCCATTTGTTACTTCAGATCTTGTGGCCCCAAGATTCACATAGATAGCTGAGTTTGGTTTTAACCATTAGTACATGGATGAAATTCCCAAGAGACTAGTTATTTTATAGAAAATTGCGTCACATTGGGGGAAGAGAAAGAGGGATGATAGCTTTTTTTTTCTTCTGCCCAAAATCCATTCACATAACTCCTGGGTTGTAGGAGATCTGACAAAGACCCATGTAGGAAAAGAAGTCTGAAAGAAGGAAATTAAACTACAACCCAAGACAAAACAACAAAAACAACTGCTCTCATGGATGAACATGGGCACTTCCCTAATTTATGAAGAATAAATATGAAGAGTGAAGGTAGTAGACAAAAGAAAAGTTAAAGGACTTTCCTGGACTACTGTTAAAACTTTGGTGTTATTTAGCTATGAAGAATTTTTTTAAGGACATACCTTCACTAGTGACAGAATTAATATGCAGGGCAAATCCATAAAGCAAATTTGACAGGTTTATATTCTTTCTTTGTTTTCAAAAAAGTACTTTTATGTTGTATGATTTTTATACTTTTCATACCCTACACTTAGAACATTTCTGCCCCCTCACCGTAGAAACCTAACAATGGAACTGCTTCAATTAAGAAACAGAAGAGAAGCCCCTGGCATCTGATTCTCTTGTTCCATCTTCTTCTTCTTCTTCTTCTACTTCTTTTTTTTTTCTGGGATGAATTCATTTGTTTCTTAATTAAGAAAAACACCAATAGCATGAAAAATCTGCTTATGGTACCTGAATTGTAATTAGGTGAAAGGTAAAAAAGAAACCCCCACCTACATTCCACTAGCAGCCAAAATGAACTTGAGCTGATAAAAATGAACTGGACTACCCTTGCATAAATCGAGGCGGAGAGAAGTGTACAGTCATTATGCCTAAGACAATATGCAAACTATCTTCAAAGAAATCAAATTGCTAGAGTGTTTTCATTTGCATGTATTAACTATTAACATAATGAGGAGAAGTGACATTGGACCCGGATGGTGTGTCTGTTCGGATTGATAACTCTACTCCATCTGCAAACAGGCGTCCAAAAATCACGCTAGTAGTCAGATCAGGGTTGAACTCTGGAGTGGAGGTTTTTCAAAAATCTGGAGCCCTGAACAAACCTGCTGGGGTATTGAATGTGGGCCATCTCTCTCTCTCTCTCTCTCTCTCTCTCTTTCTCTCTCTCCCTCTCTCTCTCTCTCTCTCTCTCTCTCTCTCTCTCTCTCTCTCTCTCTCTCTCTCTCTCTCTTTCTCTCTCTCTCT
>NC_058130.1:646633526-646747120 GCF_016433145.1 Gracilinanus agilis
TCTCTCTCTCTCTCTCTCTCTCTCTCTCTCTCTCTCTCTCTCTCTGTCTGTCTCTCAGCAGAAGTCTTTACTTTGTACTCTAAAAGGATCAGATGTCTCATTCTGAACTTCCTAGTTTTGTTATAACTTTAAAAAACATAACATGTTTTTAATGGGATAAGGAATATTTTACAGGGACCTCATGGTTAAGTGAGATCTGTTAGGAGAATGTTTGTATCTTAGCATGTATAAGCCATAGTGGAGAAAGAATCTAACTGGAAGTAGGAGAAGTATATTGTAATCCTACCTCTGCAAGGGGCTAGCTGTGTGACCCTGAACAAGTCATTTAATGTCTATGTACCTAAGTTTCCATATCTATAAATGAAAGGAGCTGTTCAATATGATTTTAAATGACTTTTCTTATTTTAAGTATATTCTGATTTCATTTAAATCTTAAATATTATTTTAATTTGAGTTATTGATATTTTTCTTATATATTTTATTTTCAGTTAAACTAATATTTCTTTCCATTGAGTATATATTAAGTCAGATAATGCACGTAAAGCACTTTGCAAACCTTCAAGGCTTGAGAAATACAAGCTTTTATAATTATCTAATACTTATCTTTATAGCATTGATATCATTATTGTCTTGTTCTCACCTTTTTTAGAAGATTCAAATAAAGATGATTCTAGGACAAGTTATTATCCTGTTATTATTCTTTTATATTAATCTTCTGCAAACTACTGCACAGTTAGATAAAATTATTTCTTTTTGTAGTTGAAGAAAAGTATTAGGAAGCTAGCTTGTATTAAATAGGTTCACTGAATGTGTCCTTTGGACAACTCCAATACTAGACCAGAGAGCTGGGATGTTCTGTATTCCATCTTATCCCTTTTTTTTAGTCAGCTCTGGTAGGTGATGATGATGAATTATTAGTATCATTATGATTTCCTAATTTTTTTAAAATTTCAAGGCACTTTTACTCTAGAATTCCCCCCAATCCCCAAGTATTTTTCATAAGAAAAAATTAAATGACCTTAGAGAGAACTTGGAATTACAGAAAATTTAGATTTACGTATATTGAGTCTCCTCACCTCATTTTACAAATAAGGAAACTGAGACAACAGGAAGTAAAGTACTTAGCTGAAATCACAAAGTTCATCAGAGTTATATCTAGGTTTAGACAGCAACAAGGAATATGGAAAGTCTCCATGAAGGATGTATTAGTAACCAAGTTACAGTGGTGATTCCGCCATCAGTAGAAACTGCATGGTGCCAAGAAGTGGTATGTTCATGTTGAAAGGTTACAACATAATCAATCCCTCTGCATTCTTTTTCCTCTTGGGTAGAGTGTCTACCAAAGATTACTCAGTCCTTTAACAGATATAATAATCAGGAGCCTAGCATCACTTGAAACATAGAAAGAAAGGATGACAAAGGGAAATTTTACTCATCTCATGGTTGGTTTTCTTCTCAGATATGAACTGGGCATCTCAGAATCTTCCTAAGAGAGAACATACCACAGTAGATCTTCCCTATATACCACACTGGGGAAAATATGGTGGTTCTGGGAAGTTATCTCTTTGCCATATAACAATGATAATGAAAGAGCTTTATCTTTTAGCTCTTTACTTTTTTTTAGTATATGTTAATTGCTTTAAAAATAATGCCTTTACAAAAGTCAGGTTGCCAAGTCATGCCAAATAGTTCATTGAGGAAGAGCTCAAGGGGATTACTTAGCAACCCCTATGACAGATGGTGTTTACTTCTAAGCAGGCATTTCTCAAAGTTTGCTGAACATCTTCATATTCAATACATTGCAAATCAACTATTCTTCCTCTTAATTCTTTTTCTAACATCTTTTCTTGTAATGGAAACTAAACTCTTGGGAAACCAGATTGGAAACGTTACATTCATCCTAGAATCTTCCCACTCTCCCACTACTCTATCCTCAAATCAGTTGCCAAATCTTGTCCTTTTTACCTTTTTGGTATTTCTCTCACTATTCCTTCTCCACTCACATTGCCACCACTAATTCAGATCTTCATTACTTCTCACTTAGACTATTTTAATAGGTTCTTAACTTGTTTCCCTGCCTCCAGTCTCCTACCTCTCTGTTATATCTTTAGTACAATTTCCAGAATAATTTTCCTATTGGATTATTTTTTTGTTATTTTGTTATTTTAAAAATTTATTCATTTAGCACATTTTTCCATGGTTCCATGGTTCCATGATTCATAATTTTCCCACCCCTCTTTTCTCCCCCCTCCCAGAGCTGACAAGCAATTCATTGGGTTATACACGTATCATTGTTCAAAAACTATTTCCATATTATTCATATTTGCAGTAGTGATATTTTAATGCCAAAACCCCAATCATATTCCTATTGAATCACGTGATTGATCAAATGTTTTTCTTCTGCTTTTCTGCTCCCGCAGTTCTTTCTCTGGGTGTGGATAGCATTCTTATAACTTCCTCTGCATTGCTAATGGACTATTCTGATGCATCTGAAATATATCTTCTTTTTTCTCTTCACAGCACAACCAACAAAGTTCAGTCACTCATTGACATTAGTCCTCATTGCTTTGTTCACCTCCTGATTGGCCTCCTTTCATTTAATCTCTTCTGATCTCTAGTCTATCCTCTATCCCATACATGTCAAATGCACTAAACCAGTGTGGTCTGAGACAAGAGTACTTACTTAACCAGATTAAAATGCAATTGGAAATATTTAATAAAATAAGTAAAAATATAATAAACTATAGACATTGTGAATATGTGATTTTCTAAGTTAATATGCAACCACAGGGATTCTTGTGTGCAGTTTAATGCCAAGTCCCTTTTTAATTTTGACACCACTGCTCTATATATGTCCATATAAAATAATCTGTAAAAAAATCAATTAAAAATACAAAACAGCAACACTAACATCAGATGTTACAATGTCGCCCTCTGGCCAAGGTGCTTCAGTGGTTTCCTCTTGCTTCTAGGATAAAATATAAATTCTTCTTTTGATAATTTAGTATCAGCCTCTCCTTCTATGCTGATCACACATTACTTTCCATTGTATGTTGTTTCTTCTCATCTCCCAAATTTGGGCCTCATATAGACTAGCTATATAACTGGAATGATCTCTTTCCTTAACTCAGGCTCATGATGTTAAAAGACAGGCTTTTGCTACAGTGAGTAATTATGGTTATTAAAAGCACCCTGGGGCAGCTAGATGGTATCTAGGTGGTACCTCGGCAGCTAGGATAGAGTACCAAGCCTGGAGCTCAAATCAAATCAGACACTTAGTAGCTATGTGACCGTAGGCAATTCATTTAACCCTGCTTGCCTCAGATTCCTCATCTACAAAATAAACTGGAGAAGAAAATGGCAAATCACCTCAGGATCTTTGTCAAGAAAACCCCCAAAGAGGGTCACAACAAGTTGGACACAATAGAAACAATTGAACAACAACAACAAAACACCATGCAGTCTTAGATGTAATCTTGTATTCAGATAAATCTGAATATAGATCATTTTTGTAGAACTTTCCTAAGACATAAATATTCTGTTTATCTAGGTATATCTAGGTATATATTTTCCTTGTTTTTTTTTGCCTTACCTCATGCTGATGCTCATAAAATGATTAATCAAAGTCATCTATGAGTTTGTACTTGTCATAAAATTTTATGAGTGGGCGACAGTTTTAGGAGATCTTTTCAAAGAAATGTTTAGTCATTCAGACAATTAATAAATCAACAATCATTTCTTAAATGACTATTATGCTCCATTATGTGTTAGATCCTGGGAATACAAATATACAAAATGAAAATAAAAAGAAGGTAATAATGTATGCTTTCACAGAGATTCCATTCTAATAGGAGAGACAAGGACATAATGATACACAGCATAAATATAAAGAAATTAAATGCAAATAAATTAATTAAATAGAAAATAGATTAGGAGGGGAGGTCATTAGCAGTGAGAGTTAGTATCAAGAAATTAGACTTTTAACAAAAAGTTGTGCTTGGGAAGCCTCTCGAAGAGTGATTTTATGAGTTGAAGGTTATGACATCCAATTTGGGGATGGATGATGGCCCACTGAAGAAACATTGAGATGGGTGATGGAGTGCTATGTGGTAGCAACAGAGAAAATCCCAGGTAATCTTCACTGCAGAGTGTGAGAGTAATGTCCAATTAAGTTGGAAAGATAGGTAAGAAGTCAGGTTGCAAAGATCTTTAAAAGCTATGTGGAGGAATTTATGTTCTATCTAGAGGTAATGGGAAGCAGAAAAATCAAAAAGCTACTGGAATAACCTAGCCTAGGAGGTAATGAGGAACTGAACCATGGTGGTGGGTATGTGAATAGGGAGAAAAAGTTGGATGAGGTGTTGTAGAAGTAGGAACAAGGAGAATTGGCAACTGTTTGGAATTATGGTTTTGAGGGAGAGTAAGCAGTTGAGGATAATGCTAAAGTTATGAACCCGGGAGATTAGAAGAATGATGGTGGTTTTGGCTGAAATGGGTCAGTTTAGAAAAGAGTAAATTTTAAGAAAAATATGAGTGACATTTTGGACATCTTGAGTTTGAGACATTTAACATTTGGGAAAAAGACTGGGTCTGGATATATAATCTGAAAGTCATTTTAAGAGATATGATAATTAAATCCATTAGATCTGATATGGTTATCCAGAGAGAATATAGAGAAGAGCAGGTCCCAGACTTCGGCAACATTTACTTTTAAGAGGCATGATACAAATAATGGGTTAGCAAAAGAATAATTAGACAGTAAGATAAATAGTAGAGAGTAGTGCCACAAAATCCCAAAGAGGAGTAAATAGGCAGGAAGGGTGGTGAATATATTAAATGAAGCCGATAGGTCAAGAGAGATGAGGATTGAGAAAAGACTTTGTCTTATTTAGCAATTAAGAGATTGTTGATAACTACAGGGAGGAGAACTTAAATTGAGTAATGACATTAGAAGCCACATTATAAAAATTTGAATAGCGAGGGAAGAGGAAGTAGATGCAACAGACATGTAGACAGCTTTACCTGGGAGTTTGGCAAAGAAAGGATGAAAAATGCAAATCTATTTTCTAAAAAAGTCAAGTGGTCAAACGTAATCTTATCTTTTCCACATCTTCCACTTATGTATATTCTACAAATTCTCTTATGAAAACTCACATGTTACCTTCTCCATGCTAGACAGACCAGTCTCAAAATTATTTAATATGAATGAAAATGTATGCATTTAGGTTGGTAATTTTGCTTCCCTTACACTACATCTATGTGATCTTTTCCACTTCTTTAGAATAATCCTTTCTTCAAACCTGTAATTTGTTCCTTGAGTACCTTTCAAAAATCTCTCGCCTGGGGGCAGCTGGGTACCTCAGTGGATTAAGAACTAGGCCTAGAGATGGGAGGTTCAAATCTGGCCTCAGACACTTCCCAGCTGTGTGACCCTGAGCAAGTCACTTGACCCCCATTGCCTACCCTTACCACTCTTCTGCCTTGGAGCTAATACACAGTATTGACTCCAAGATGGAAGGTAAGGGTTTAAAAAAAATCTCTCATCTATATCATGTAAAATTTTGTTAGGCCCTCCAACTTGTCCCAAATTCATCCTCTTAAGTTCTGAGGCCATTTCCTCACATAATATATGGGATCCCAAGGTGGTAGATTCCAAATGTGATGGCTCTTTTATTATAACTAATGCATTTACTCTATTTAAATTCTGTTTATTAACTTATTTTCATCTACATATAGTTTTGGAATGATTTAACAACTTCTCACACCAAGCTCTTTCCTAGGTTTAATTTTTAATATATTGCTCTTCATCATTGTTCAGCCAATACTAATCATTACTGACCTCTCTATTCAAATAAGGTAGCATATATAAAGCACTTCCCAAAATTTAAAATGTTTTATAAATGCTACTATTATCATTATCTGTAATATATTATAAATGTTTTTATCTAAACTGATGTTGTTGCAGGCTCCCATGTCTAGCTGAATGGTAAAGTTCCCAAGTATCCTTTGGCTAAGGATTTTTAAAATAATTGCTCATTTTAGTGATTATCATTAGCCAAACTTTTTGAACAAATAGTGATAAAGTGAATATATTTTTACTTCTATTTTCTATTTTTATCTGATGATAACTTTTTCAGTCACACTAATTTAGAGATTCTAATCACACAGAATATCTACATCTTGTTTTTATCATTTCTTCTCATGTAGTATTTAATATGACCTTTTACTCTATTGAGTTTAGGGTCTCCATACTTATACTTCTCTTGGAAATGATTATTATATACATTACCAATAATCTTCTACTTCTTAAAGACAGATACTTTGATTTTTCTTTTTTTGATGTCATTAGGTCCTGGCCTTATCTAGCACCTTCAAATTATCTGCTTGAAGAAAGTAATATTCAGGTACATGTATGAGACATCTAAAAAGTCTCTTTATCCTCTTTCATTTTCTTTTGTTCTGAATCAAAATATTTAACTTTTTTTTCCCTTTTCTCTTCTGGGCCTACCTTGGCCTTAAAATAAACAAAAATCAAGATATATAGACTCATGTTAGAGCTTATCAAATTCTTCATATAATTTTTCTGTAACCTTATCCTCTAAAATAAATGCTGATACATAAATTTAATTTGTCTTTCTAATGATTCATTTACACAATTTCAGAATGACCTACTGTTGCTTGAGATGATGTTTATTGTTGATTTTGGTCATAGCATGAAATCAACCCCCTTCTCCATGCCCAGTTCCTTTATTTCCCACAAAGAGAAGAAATTATGGCCTGTGCCCCGATTATCTATAGTACATATGGGCGACTAGGTGGTACAGTGGATAGAGTACTTAGCCTGGAGTCAAGATTACCCTGTTTGCCTCAGCTTCCTCATCTGCAAAATGAATTGGAGAAAGAAATGTCAAACTATTCTATTGTCTTTGCTAAGAAAACTCAGATGGGATCATGAAGAGACAGACATGATTGAAACAGAGTGAAAAATAAAAATACATATAATGTCAAAAAAGAAATAATTTAGCTACTCAAATGAGGAGTGAGTTCATTGGTTGTTGGACCAAGATTATAACAAACATAAAAAAGCATTAAATTCATGTATATAGATCTGTATATTTAAGCACTTCAATAATTTGTTATTATCTTCACTTTACAGATGATAAAATTGAAGCAAGCATATGTAAAGTGACTAGGTTAATGATGATAAAGGGACATATTTAAGAGTAGATTATTTAAGAATGCTTTTTAAAAGTAGTTGATGTCATAACAACTACAAAAATGGATTCATAGTAAAGTTAATTTCTTAACCAAATAAGGATTATAGCCAAAAATCTTTAATAACTACATAGTATTTGTTTAAACTTTTAATAACATGGTCTTTATAGTCTATGCCTTGAACACTGTGGATAGTTAATACCTTTTAACTGAACGAATTAAAAATTAGACTCTAGAAAATATGAATGATGAATGTGAAGAGTTAAATATTTTGAAAGAGAAACTTATGTAAATATGAAATAAACCAGTATTATTATTTCATGTGCTGTGAGCAACTTAACTCCCCAGGATTTATCTCCTTCCCTTTCTGGGAGCTTCCTTTGAGAAAATCACATATTGGCATCCCTTGTCTTTGAATTGGAAATGCTTAATTAAAAGAAAAAGGTATAATAATAGTAGCCAGGCCATGAACAATTCTTCAGTTCTAATGAGATCAGCTTTCTTCATATGATCTCATAGATCTTTATTTTCTTGTGAAACAGGTGAGAGACAAAGTATTATTATTGTTTCTTTTATTGCTTTTATTGAAACTGTTATTATCTGTGGAAGTGATAAATGACTTCCCCAAATCAATTAAATTACTGTTAGGAACTGATTTACAGATTATATAAATGGAGATCCTATTCCAATGCTTTCTTATGACCTGGAAGTTATTTTCTCATATTATTATCTAGTGATGCCAGGTGTCTAACCAACTTTCCCAAGTTGGAAAGACTTTGAATCAGAATCAATGATGTATGTCTGTCACCTGAGGAATGGGTTGCTTGAGCTTATCAATTTGTTAATCTATTGAGCTATAAATGATTAAAATATTTATTAAGCTCAGATTGAGCTAGGCACTGTAATAGTATTTGAGGGTATAAAGACAAAAATAACAGTTGCTGCTTTCAAGGAGATTACATTCTATGGTAGTGGGAAACAACATACACACACACGTATACAATATACATTTAGAACACATGCAAAATATCCTTGTAAGGAAGGAATGAGTACCTTGAAGGAATAGCAAAAGCTTCATGGAGAAGTGATTGCTTTAGTTGAATCTTGAAGGAAATCTAGAAATTCCAGATAGAAGTGGAGAGGGAGTGTATTCTAAGCATAGGAGAGAATTATTGCTAATTCATGGAGAAGGGAGATGAGAGACGGAATGTTGTGTATGAGAGAAAGCAAGAATGCTGCCTTGACTAGACTCTACTTTTACTAGAATGAGAAGAGAAGACAAATGTGTAATTAAACCCGAAAGGGAGATGTGATCCCAGTTGTAATGAGCTTAAACACAAAATAAGTCAGCTTAAGTTTGATCCTAGAGCTCATAGAGAGTTAGTGGAAATTATTTATTAGGTAACAGTGGGGCATCTTCAGACAAATACTTTGGTAAAATGGTTTTTGAATCTGAGTGGAGAATATCTATTTTGAAGCAGAGTGGAGAAAAACTTGAGGCAGGGAAACAGTAAGAGGGTTATTGGCAAGAAATGATAGACTGAACCAGGGTGTTGGTAATGTCAGTGAAGCAGGGGCAACATAGATGAGAGATGTTAGAGATAGTAATTATAAGGCTGGGCCATTGTTCAGATATAGCAGATGAGTTAGGATGAAGAGCTGAGAACGATGACGTTACTAGAAGTAATCTAGATTACTAGAAGTAATACTAGAAGTAATCTAGATTACTAGAAGTAATACTAGAAGAAATCTAAGTGACTAGAAGGATCTTCATATATTGATAGATTAGGAATACCTGAAAGAGGGATAGGTATGGCCAAGGGCAGGGTGGGGAGAGATAATGAGTTTTGTTTTCCATATGTTGAGTTTGTCCCTGGGACATCAGGTTTGAATGACAAAACCAGAAACCACACTGAAGGAGGATCACTGTATGATAAGCCAGACTGGAGAAGAATTGAAGGATAATAGATTTAGAGCTTAAAGGGAACTTAAGGGCTCTTATATCAAGTCTAGTTTTAAAGATGAGCAAACTGAGGCTCAGGCAGATTAGATGACTTGCCCAGGGCCACACTAGTAAGTGTCTGAGGATGGAGATGAGTCCATGTCTTCCTGATTTCAATTCCAGCTCTCCACCTACTGCAACACCTATTTGCTTCCTTTAGGTTTGAGACAGTAATGAAATTTTCAGCTTAAGCCATTCTTGAAGATAGCATATTAAATTAAAGAAGGTTTATGGTCTGTACAAATAGAGGGAGTATTCATGACACCCAAATCAGATATTTTGAAGATTTAATGAAATCTATTAGAATTAAGTTTGATAATATTAGAATGTGGCATTCCATATCAAATTGGCTGCCAAAATTGATCTTTTCTGCCCTTACAACATCTCTTGCCTGACTCTTTCTTTTCACTCACATAGCACCAGTCCCCAGTTCAGATTTTCATCCACCAGTCTCAGGTCTTTTTCCACTTCGGACCATTCTCCCTGTAATGAAGCCTGAGCATAGAATATCCCTACACGTCAAACTCCAGTGGTTCATCATTATATCTGGAATCAAATACAAATGCTTCAGTTTGGCATTTACATCCTGATCCTAACTTACTTTTCTACCCATGTTACACATTACTGTTCCTCACCAAGAACACATCTCCCACCTTCATGACTTTGCATTGATTATCCTCCAATCCCCAGAATGCTTTTCTTTCTACCTCCCCTTCTTGGAAGCCTTCATTTCCTTCAAGACATCCTTCTCCATGAAACCTTCCTTTCTCTTTCAAACTGTTGGAGGATTCTAATGCCATTAATACTGGCTTGTTTGTGTTTTACATATACTTATATGTTACACCATCTCTTCCTTTGTGATATAGAAGGCAATACTGTTTTCACTTTTCTTCTTCCACACAATACAATATCACTATGCTTGGCACAGAGTTTATCCTCAATAAATGCTTGTTCAATAACTAATGACTATCTAATTCCCACAACTTCTACTCTGTGAATTAATATTAGGAATAAGGACTGGACCTAGGACTTTACAGTGGAGAGAACTCTCATATAAGAATACATCCTCTACCAAAATAATTGGGCAGCAACTCTGCAACTATTCATTAGAGCACTAAGAGATTGAGTAAATTTCCCAGTATTACAAAACAAGTATGTCAGAAGTACAAACTAAACCGAGGTCTTCTTGCCTATAATGCTTCTCTTACCAATAATATTAGCTTTTTTTTTTAGCCACCATATACCCCATATTCATATCCTTTATGAAGTTTTCCATGGCTTATTTCAAAGTCTCTTGATGCATTGTTCAGTATCTTTATGCCTTTGTGTCACCCAGCTATGATGGGTGAGTTTTTGATTCATTTCCTTAATAGCTCACTTTCTGTAGTCTTTCCTAATTAGAATGTGAGCTCCTTGAGTTCAGAAACTGTCCTGCTTGCTTGTATTTCCATCCCCATCATTTAGCATAGTAAGGACATGTAGTAAGTATCTAATTAGTGGTTTTTTCTATCTATCTGTCTGTCTGTCTCTATCTCTGTCTATCTATCTATCTGTCTGTCTGTCTGTCTATCTATCTATCTATCTATCTATCTATCTATCTATCTATGTCTATCTATCTATCTATCTATCTATCTATCTATCTATCTATCTATCTATCTATCTATCTATCTATCTGTCTATCTATGTCTGTCTATGTCTGTCAGTCTATCTATCTATCTATCTATCTATCTATCTATCTATCTATCTATCTATGTCTGTCTGTCTATGTCTGTCTATGTCTGTCTGTCTATCTATCTATCTATGTCTATCTATGTATCTATGTATCTATGTATCTATCTATCTATCTATCTGTCTATCTATGTCTATCTATCTATCTATCTATCTATCTATCTATCTATCTGTCTATCTATGTCTATGTATCTATCTATGTATCTATCTATGTATCTATCTATGTATCTATGTATGTATCTATCTATGTATCTATCTATCTATCTATCTATCTATGTCTGTCTATCTATCTATCTATCTATCTATCTATCTATCTATCTATGTCTGTCTATCTATCTATCTATCTATCTATCTATCTATCTATCTATCTATCTATCTATGTCTATCTATCTATCTATCTATCTATCTATCTATCTATCTATCTATCTATCTATCTATCTATCTACATACCACTGTATCTCTCTGTTTCTGACCATCTATCTATCTCTCTCCCTCTCTCAAATAATTTAGTTCTTATTTTCATATTTTGAAGAATGACTACCTATAATAGAGGGAGCCCAATAGCTCTTTAATCCAAACCATACCTGGCCAGTTATGACTTGAATTTGATTCACTGGAGAACTTTCTTTTTAGATTGCTCTGAACCCCAATTATAATGGCAACACTCCTATAACAGAATGACATGGGGAGATATTCCAGGCATATGAGTTTTTCCAATAGAGCAGCGCTGTTCCTTCCACCAGGAGAGGATGAAACTTTCCTGGGAGGTCATAGAAGGTTCACCAGGCAGTTGGCCAGCAGGCATGCCTCCCTCAAGGGGAAAGTCTTGGGGGTAATAGAGTACTGCACAGCTTGCCCAAGAAGTACACAACAGCTGTGAGAAAGAAAATAGGGTCAAATGTAGTTGATACCATGTGTCACGGTGTAATAGTTTAGAGCTGTTAAGAGAAAATTTAAATGCAAATGTTATTTAATAGGATTGTTAATCATTATCAAAGGATGAATTATAACCTCAGTTTGGAGGCTTTCTCCTTTCTTAACATGTATTTGATTTTTCCACTCTTTTCTGAGTTCTGTCCAGTTCATCCAGCGACGAGGCATTTTAAAGTTAGTTTTATCATTTTTGTCACCATTCATTTTTTCTGAACGATTCTCTTATTTGATCATGTGTCTCTTTTTTCATCAAAAGGTTAATACTTTCAGATTTTGATTATGTTTGTGGATTTGGAATGCCCTTGATGTTTTAGCTCTCAAAAATGCCCTTGTGCTATCCTGTCATTCTTTGTTTCAAGATTCCTATTTTGAAGAGAAGAAAGATAAAATTGTGTATGTGTGTACACATACATACATATATGTAACAAACAATGCAATCAAGGTTTCTTCCCTAGGGGTTCATAAATTCAGTCTTTAGAAATACTTTGATAGTTGCATTTCAATTGAATGGGTTTCCTTTGTAATTCTATTCATTTTATTTTATGCATTTAAAAACGTCGATCTAAAAAGGGGTCTATATAGGCTTCATCAATTTGTCAAAGAGGTCTGATACACAAAAACATGTTAGATGGGTAGACTTAGATCTTCTAAAGGGAACTTAAATGGCAAAAAATGATTTCAGACTTACAACAAGGGTGAATATAAATAGTTCAAGATATGTAGCTTTTAAAAAATATTATGCTTTATATTCTGTGAAAAACACCTATGGCTGTTTTACAAATTCATATGGAATGAGTCAAAAGCTATATGATATTTATGTGTGTGTATATGTATGTAATTCTTAAGAGTCAACTAAAAATTGAAACTACCAATAATTTTAGCAAAGTGGCAGGCTGTAAAAGAAAACCACATAAATCATCAACATTTCTATACATCACTAAAATATCATATAAGAAGAGATAGTAAGAGATAACTCATTAAGTTAACCATAGACAGAATAAAATAACTAGGATTATACCTTCTGAAACAAATCCAGAAACTCTAGGAAAATAATTATAAAAACTTCTTATGCAGATAAAGTCAGATTTAAATAACTGGAGAAATATTAATTGTTCATGGATGGGCAAAGCCAATGTAATTCAAAGGACAATCCCACTTAATATACTTATTCAATTCTATTACAATTAAATAGCCAAAAATAACTTATTTAACTAGAAAAATAATAAAATTTATTTGGAAAAATGGAAGTTCAAGAATATCAAAGGAAACAATGAAAAAAATGTTAAGGAAGAATGTCTAGCAATAGCAGATTTCAAACTATATTATATAGCAGCAGTTATCAAAACTGTCTCTTCTGGTTAATAAATAGAACAGCAGATCAGTGGAACATATGTAAACATATGACAAACAGTCATAAAAATTATAGTAACCTTGTGTTTGACAAAGGTAAGGTTCCAAATTTTTGAAATAAGAATTCACTATTTGGTATAAAATGGTTGGGAAAATTGGAAAGCAGCTTAGCAGAAACATCATTTACCAAGAAAAGATCAAAATGGATCCAAGACTTACATATAAAGGGAGATATTATAAACAAGAAGAACAGGGAACATATTATATATCAGATTTATGGATGATAGAACAATTTAGGAATAAATGAAAGATAGAAGGATATCATGATGTAGAATTGATTATTATAGAATCAAAGTCCCTGTTTGAGAATCTAGATGAAAACCCTTCATGCAAAATTGTCAGGAAATAGTTGTCATCTATAGTTGTGTACTTCTTAATATCAACTGACCTTATATTTAGCTTAAATGTCATTTGTTGGGGAGGAAAATTGGGGGGAGGAAATAAACATTTATATAGCATCTGCTATGTGCTAGGTACTATACTATTTTTTTTTTTTTGCAAATATCCTATTTGATTCTTATAAAAAAGCAAGGTAGGTGATGTGATCTTCCTTTTGCAGTTGAAACAGAGGCAGACAGAAGTTAAATGACTTTCTCAAAAACAACCGACTAAAAGTGTTTGAGGCCAAATTTGAACTCAGATTATAGATGTAGAGTCTTGTGTATTGTACCTCCTAGCGGTCATTGTTATTAGTTTAGAGATTAATTAATCTAGTAAATTAACTCTAATGATCAAAATCCACAAACACATTTTTATCTCCCCCAGTTCTATGAGATCTTTACTAAAGGTGAGGGTGATAAAACAGAGCATACCTGATGATCTATCTATACCACTACTACATCTGTATTCCAAAGAGATAAAAAAGGGTGAGGAGTTATTTGAACAAATTTTTTTCTAGCAGCCCTTTTTCTGGTGGTAGAAAATTAGAAATTAACGGGATGTCCATCAATTGGGAATGACTGAAAAAATTGTGATACATGCTAGTGATGGAATACTATTGTGCTGTAAGAAATAATGAACAAGATGATTTCAGAGAGAGCTGGAAAGACCTACATGAACTGATGCAGAGTGAAATAAGCAGAACCAGGAAACACTGTACACAGTAACAATAATACTGTGAAATGACCAATTGTGAAAGACTTAGCTATTCTCAGCAATACAGTGATCCAGGAGAATTCTGAAGGACTTTTGACAAAGAATGCTATCCACCTCCAGAGAAAGAACTGTTGGAATCGGAATGAAGATCAAAGCATACTATTTTTCACATTAGGTTATTAGGATATATTTGTTTACTAATTGAGAGAAATATTTCAGTATCATAGAATAACAAGGATCAAGGAGGACTGGCATAAGTGACTCAAAAGAAGAATTATTTTATTTACAATTATTTACAATTACTAATCATTATGTAAATATGGGCACCACATTTTTCAGGGACCCCCCCAAAAATGTATACCATTAGTTTTTGAGACTAAAGACCTCTAACTAGGCTCATATGTATTCATTGTGTAATTGTTTCCTAACTGTTTTATATCAACAAAGTGAAATGGAGAAATAAGGAAGTTACCCAGATAATTCTGTTCCTATTTATTTGTTTAAAAAATATTATTTCAGTATGGTGGTGTGATTGACTTGAAACCCAGGAAACTAATACAGATTTAGTTTTACCTCCTCTCTTTCCCTTTGACTGCCCTCTTCTCGGCATGAAAATATGTAATGAAAAAATGAAACTATGGGCAAATGGGAGGGGGGTAGGGATATGGCAATTAAAAGGAAGAGGAAAATAGGAAAAGTTTATACCAAGTCAAGAACTTAAATAATTCAATCAGGAATAGGAATGATTGGCAAAATTTTTCAATTCATACATGTTTAGAAAAAAGCCTGAAATTTGGAATTTCAGGCTGAACATTTCATTTGAAATTTGGAAATTTGATTTTATTTACACAATATTGTGAAATTCAGTCAAACTCATTGTATTTCATCCAGGGTTCTGTGTTCTTATATGATCAACATAGATGGAATAATTGTTTTCATTTATGATGAATAATTTTCAGAAGGTTCCAAAACATTTTTTCCTTGAGATCCATTTTTCTTGCTTCCTCATTATGAATTTTTAAAAAATTGTTGACATTTCAAGCTGAGAAATATTCTTGAATTGTTATTAGTCAGATCTGACTCTTCATGACTCCATTTGAAATTCTCTTAGCAAGATACTGGAATGGTTTACCATTTTCTTCTTTGGCTCATTTTATAGATGAGGAAACAGAGGCAAAGAGGGTTAAGTGACTTGCCAAAAGTCACACAAGCTAGTAAATGTCTGAGCCAAGATTTGAACTCAAAAAGATGAATCATTCTGACTCCAGACCTGGCACTATCTACTGAGCCACCTAGCTGTCCACATGAGAAATGAGCTTTAGCTAAAGTTACTCCAGTACAATGCCGGATTATTTTTTAGCAGACAATAAAAGTCTATGAAGAACTCTTGTTAACTGACTAAGTTACCAGAATCATAAAACATATATTCATATATGTATGTACATATATATTTGTAATATGATGTAATATAACACAATATAACAATACAACATAATGCAATTAAATTCAATGTAATGTATTATAAGACATGTCTATACAATATAGCAGAATATAAATTTTATATGATATAACATGAAAAAATCAGACTATTGAAGAGGAAACCCCCTAGTTATGAGATGATTATTTTTCCTATGCTTTAGATGAAAATTTAATGTGGACAGAAGAGAAATAAGAAAGGCATTTTCTCCTAAAAAATAAACCAAACCAAACCAAAAAACCAATGGATTGTGTTTTAGCTGTGTAACTTTCATGTAATTCAGTCATTTATCAATGTAGGTATCAGCCTACATTGAAAGAGGATGAGATCACCAATCTCAACATTTTCTCATAAATCTAAAGAGGGGAGGGACCTTAGGGCCATCTAGTATAACCCTCTCCTTTTATGGTAGAGGAATCAAGGTCCAGGAATTTTAAGTCTATTGTCTGTGGTCACATGGTCACAAGAAGCAGAAGTGGGATTAGAATACAGACCCTCGGCCTCCATATATAACACAATTTGTATTGTATTATTCTGTCTTTTGTAGTCCTTATATTAGAAAAGATAAACTATATGCTGCAATTATCATAAAATGACTTTACTTTTTAAAAAGCATGTATAAAATAAAAAAATGTGAAGTAATACAATGACAAAAATATCTAAACATGGCTCAGGAATTCTGGATGGAGAGAAAAGTAGTGTCAAAGCTGTATTTGGGAAGGTGTGTTTGGATTTAAACAGTTTTGACATGAAAGAGCCTTTTTTTGAACATAAGGGTGACATGAATGAAACAATATCTCCATTGGCTTATTCTCATCCTATAGTGGAAGTACTAAGAATAGGGAGTGACAGAAAGCAGGGAAGGGATTTAAGAATCTGTTCTAGTTGGAGCTACCATTTCAGGTAGAGATGTCAAGACTTTTAGCTTGATGTTGCTAATAAAATAAAGACTTAGAAATTACAGTCCTTGAGCCAGTTAGAATTTAGTTGGGTTGACAAGATTTGTAACATATATATACACTATATGTGTTAGATATATATATATCTATATATCTATATGAAATAACTAGAAAATATGCTTTGGGGAGCAGAGAAAAAAGAAGATTGTGAGTTAATCTGGGAAGGTTTGGGCAAGACTCTTTAAGAAGGCACTGAAAGAAAAGTAAAATTTGAAATGGTGAAAAGAAAGATTTTTGGACCTTCCACAAAAGGGCAATAGAAAGAAAAAAGAAAAGACAAGACAAACAAGAGAAATCATTTGACCCTTAAACAAGGGAATGTTTTGGTTGGTATCTAAGGAGAAAGCAGAGATAGGATTGAATTTGTTTTTCATTCATTCATTCATTTATCCTTTCTCTATTTTTTTCATTCAAAAATATTTTGGATCCCTATCTTGTATTCTAGATCCCATGTGGGATGCAAAATGAACAATATCCTTGATTTCAGGGATTACTCTATTATTTCATCTCACAGATATCACAAACCAATCAGTACTAGGGATGCTTTACAGTACAGTACAGTATCATAACATACACTACAAGTGTTTTTTGGCTAAGAACTGAATATTCAATGGAATTCCAATTTTGGAGCTGGAATATGATTTAAATTGCCTTTTACAAGAAAATTTGGAATGAAGAGAAAGGATTAGGTTGCTTACTATTGCTACTAAAGATATAGTTTTGTGTTCATTAATTAATAAGGTGGAAGTCTTTATATGTTGCTTGCCAGTATATATTTTTCTCCTTCAACTTTTTTTCAGGCAGATAAGAACCAATTATTTCCTCTTCCTTACTCTAAAGACTAAATAGAACTTACTAAATAAGATAAACTTGAAAGTATTGCAGAGAAAGGGGTAGAAGGACAATTTAATTTTTTGACCAGATAAGGCCTTTTTTTGTAGTAAACATGTGAAACTGCCATTATCCAGTTGGTCATTGTAGATAGAGAGTTAAGGTAACTAGAGAGTTAGCAAAATTAGGCTAGAATTCATCATTGAATAACATTATTTGTCGCTTATATTACCTGACATTTTATTCTCATGCCTCTATATTTCTTTTGCCCCGGGACTGGGACCAAGAATGGACTACAAGATGGAGACCATTCAGTCAGTCATTTTATCCACAGGCATTTAATTTATTACTCTGCCTTTGCTGAAGCATTTAAACATTGACTTCTTTAAATGCCACTACCAGAAGGCCCATACCATAAGAAGTTATCAACTAAAATTCCCTTGCAGTACTACATTATCTTCCCTCATATGTTTTGCCATTTGATATTTTTAAATTTTTAAACATCACAAATGAAACATAAAAATTATTGTTACACTCTTTTTTCTCAACTTTCATCTGTTGGAACTTGTATCTAATTATAATATAGAATATTTAGGCTATTGAGAGTAACTAGGTAGGTTTTGTCAGTATAACTAGTTACAAACACCACTTTGATTTATAAATTAGCTTGGCCTTCTCTGCTCATAGCCAGTTAGCATTTGAGGAATCTTTTCATTCAATATTGCCTTTTCCAGATGTTTTGATCTTCTTTTCTTTCACTAGTTTTCTAATGGCTATGGACATGTTATTCAGAGAGAGAGAGAGAAAGAGAGAGAGAGAGAGAGACAGAGAGAGAGAGAGAGACAGAGAGAGAGAGAGACAGATAGACAGAGAGAGAGAGAGAGAGAGAGAGAGAGAGAGAGAGAGAGAGAGAGAGAGAGAGATGACTTTCAGATTCATTTTTGTGATACACATTTTACCTACAAGTGGTTTATCTTCATTTATTACACTTCAAACTATAGTCAAGGGACCCCAAGATGTACCTTGCCTTTGTGAGAGTGGTCTCCTATTTTAGGATCAATTATTCAAATATTGGCTTCCACCTCCCACTGTCTTGGTAACTGAAACAACAAAACACTCAAAGTTGAGGAAAATTAAGACAAAGAAATCATAGAAGTTCTGTAGATGTTTAGACAAGCATCTGGTTTTCAAATTGCTAGAATTCATTTTAGTTGTAGAAAAGTTTTTTAGTCACCTTTAATGTTCAGAACACAGAATGGTATAATATGACTGTACAAAACACTTGCTTTCTAAATAAAGTACAAAGACAAATAAAGCTCTATCCCTGCAGTTAAGGAGTTTAGAATCTCATACAGGAGGAAAGCTATTTACACAGGTCACCATATTACTCCTTTCTTTTAAGAATACTGAGATTGAAGTGTAATGTTATGAAGATAATGAGATGCAAATAATGAATGTTACTGTGGGAAAATTTACATCTAGAGAATGTAATTTATTCCCTTTGGGAAATAAAACAGATGTTATTTGGGTTGACAGAACTCCCATCACTTGCTGTCAGAACTTTAAAAAAAAATTAGGAAAATATCCTTAATAATTTAGAGCCAGTTGTGGGAATTAGCATGAAGCTTGTGGCCTGCAGGCCAGAAAGCCAGAGGAAAAGAATGATCGAGTCCCAATCCTTACTTCTTATTTTCTTTCGGGGAGTTTGTTTTCTCCACATCTTTAATATTGTCATTTGTCAAATGCGAGAAATTCACATCTGATCGATAATAACGTCATAATTGATATTAATGGACCATTTTCAGATGTATATGCATTATGTATATTCATACTTCCATGATATAGGGCTAGGTAGATGAGACAGATAGACTGATATTTTTTGTCCATATAATGATAAAACTTTTAGAAAAGACCTACCCTATATCTCAAGTACCAGCATGCTTAGTGTAGTTTATTGGTGAGTTGTGTGTTCTTTCAAACACACAAATACATGTATTTATTTTTACTTAGTGGTTAGAAGATTAATTTAAAACTGTGGTGTATGTTAACATTTCCAGTGAGCTAAATCCAAATCCACATCACTGAGATAGAACCTGGCAGTTGCAAGCAGTTAAGGAATTTTCCTCCTTCTGTATGTGGTTAAGTTTTTTAGAATAGATGTAGAAAAGTATCAGTTGTCTTTTGTAAAAAAGCTCTTTATTTTTTATTTCTTGAAAATCTTATTTAAACTTTTTAAATATTCAGAGCATCTTTTTTTAAAAATCAATTCACTGCATTGGTTGCATGGGTCTAGTAATGACAACTACCTACATTCTGAACCATTACCATCAAAATATGCTGGTCATGAATCCAAACAAACCTGAAAATGTAGACCAAACAAGAGAGCTCAAATGATAAAATATTTCAAGATGATGCTTCGAATTTAAATATGGATGATGACTTTGAAAAAAATTATAGGAGGAAATGTGATTAAGATATACTAAATGGAAATCCATACAAAACCAGTGAAATTGTTAAAATATTCAAATATGCCATATTGTAACAAGAAAGCAATGTAATGCACTGAAATCAGCAATAGAACAGCTGTGTTTTAAAGGACAGTACTTTGAATGTCACTTGACAATTTGCTTTCAATTAGAAGTAATTTACAGGAAGATGCCCACAAGCTAATCTTTACAGGATAATTAAGTTCCATTTTCTTTACTTTTAATTAAAAAGCAGAAAAGATTTAGCTGATCCATAAAAAATGTTCTGTTTAAACATTCATCAGACTTCACACTCTTTTTTTGTTATTTGTTGTAGCAGATGTTATCAAAAGTGCAGTCTGCTCTGTTTTAAACCATGAATATTTGGTAAGTGAAACATGAGTTTCAATAGGCGTGGACTACTGAGGTATGATCATCTAACATCTGTATGTTCAAATAGCCATAAAACAGACACTGCAGCTTTTATTTCCTTCATTTTCTTCCTTATATTTAATTAGATTTTAGAAGCTGATTGTGTTAAATTGAGGAACATTGGAGTTGTTGAAGGGTTGTACTATACCTGTGGATGAATTATTTTTAACAGGAAAAAATTGTGATATCGTTGTGATAGAATCTGTCAGGATGCCTACTTCTTCCACCTGGATATTAACATTATATATGACCAATTTGAACAACATTGTGGGTGAGATTTTGAACACTGGGAAGTCAAAGGATACAAAAAGAAAGGACAAAGGCAGTTACGACTTTTTTTTCTGTACACATGTAATATTAAGATATTTGGCATTAAAACTCTTTACTTTTATTTCTTTTAATTATGTGCCCGGTGAACTATGTTTTCTCAAGATCCCTAAAATGTAAACATTTGAAATATTCATTGGATGCTGAAATTACAAAGTATATAAAAGAATTGGCTTCTGATCTAGCAAATATTCAAAGACTACTTCAGATGACTACATGTGTGTCAGGTATACTCTTTAGCAACTGTCATCATAATTTCTTTGTTGGTGACTAGAATGGTTTACAAAAATTGAAAATATCATTATGCCTGTTTTGTAGAAGCATATATGTACTTTTGCTCATTTTTCTGCTTTATATGTTTGTTTTTATACCTGTTGAATATGCTTAGAAGAATATAATCTTCAATATAGGAACTGTGTCATTTATTTTGTTTGTACCTTTTATGCTAAACAGGGTACTAAGTGCCTAATAATTGTTTTCTTGAGTCATTAGAGTGGGAATAAATGAATTATCTTGATTTTTTCCTTTAAATATTTTAAATTGTATAAATAGTATAGATATTTAAATGTATTTTTGACCAGTGCATATGATTAACTTTCAAAAAATAAAAAGGTAATTTGTTTTAAAGCATAAGTTCTTAGTTTTAACATTATTATAAAGATTACAACATATGAATGACCTCTTTGTATATTTTAACACCTAAATCTCAACTAGTACTGCTCATACACTGGTTAAAAATAATACTTTCTCAGGGTTGACTTGGTGGCTCAGGGGATTGAGAACAAGACCTAGAGATGGGAGGTCCTGGGTTCAAATCTTTCCTTAAACAAGTTCTTGTTGTGTGACCCTGGGCAAGTCACTTAACCCCTATTGCCTAGCCCTTCCTGCTTTTCTGCATTAGAACTGATGCACAGTATTGATTTTAAGATGGAAGGTAAGGGTTTAAAAAGATAATGCTTCCTCTTGCTTCAAGGATATCACGGGGAAAATAAGACCCACCACCTATTATTTTTTATTTTCTCCTTAATTCTTTACTTAAGATGTTTGCTTCTTTTGAACCCTTGAATTTGATTTCTCTTCACATATGAGTAATTGAAGCAACTTTTTCAGGAAAAATAGATAGTGCTTATTTGATTATTTAAGGTCTAGAAAGTTCTTTAGAAATATCTTATCCCCAAGTGACAAATGGTCAAAGTATATGAACAAGCCTTTTTCAGATGAAGAAATCAAAGGAATCAATGATCATATGAAAAATGTTTTAAATCACACTTGGTTAGAGAAATGCAAATTAAAACCATGTTGAGGGACCACCTCACACCTGTCAGATTAGTCAAAACAGCAGCAAAGTGGTAAATATTGGAGGGGATATGGCAAAATTGGGACACTAATTTTGTTGGTGGAGTTGTGAACTGGTCCAAGATTGCCGGAGAGCAATTTGGAACTATGCCCCCTAAGTTTAAAACTGGTCATACCCTTTGATCTGATCATACCACTACTGGGTCTATATCTCAAAGATGTATTAAAAAGGGGAAAGGACCTACTTGTGCAAATATATTTGTAGCTGTTCTTTTTGTGGTGGCAAAGAATTGGAAATTGAGGGAATGCCCATCCATGGGAGAATGGCAGAACAAATTGTGGTACATGTTGATGATGGAATATTATTGTACTATAAAGAAAAATTAAGCAAGATAATTTCAGAAAGAGCTGGAGAGATCTGCATGAACTGATGCAGAGTGAAATAAGCAGACCTGGATGATTATTGTACCCAGTAACAGCAATATCGGATGATGATTATCAGTGAAAACTTGGCTACTCAGGAATACAATGATCTGGGAAAATCCTGAAAGATTTATGAGGGGGAATGCCAGAGAAAGAACTGTTGGAGTTGTCTTTCACATCAGTGTATTTATGATTTTATTTTGGGGTTATGATTATGTATGAGCATGCTCTTACAACAGTGAACTAGATGGAAGTTTGTTTTGCATGAGAAAAATATAATTAATAAAAATAAATATCAACTTACTTTATAGTCAACATATCCCTGGGAGGTTGGCAATATTACAATTTCCATTTTCCAAATGAGAAAACTGAAGTATATAGAGGTTAAGGGACATTCCTGAGGCCACACAATGAGTAAGTAGCTGAGAGTGCATTCGAACTCAATTCTTTCTGATTCCAAAACCGATTATCCTATCTATTGTACCACTTAATTGGACCTGACTATACTCTGGGACTTTTTGTGGATGAGTTTGCAGGTTTTTGTCATTATATAATTCAGCAGTTCCTTTATAAATGAGAAAGTTCTTTTCTCTGCTAATTGGGGTGTCATTATCTGGGTAAATGCTGGTGTTCAGAACTGTCCTCCATGGGGAATTTGATTCCTTGTTCATTTTTTATATCTTATACTCTTACACATCTCTCCCTAGAACCTACACCAACTCTTGAGTTAAAAAGTTGATTGAGAAACATTTTTTGAATAAACAACTGCATTGTGTAACTCAGTGAAATTCCATTTAATTTATTATTACCCTTGTCCACTGAATTCCATCTCTCTGTCTACGCTTTTCTGTTAAAGTCAAAATATTGGTGACTTGAGCGTTATAGAGTAGGTCTCTTTTTGGTAGTGTTCCTTTCTCTTTTTAGTTCTTCAGATCTGTAAAGCAAGATGATATGAATTTAGTCCTCTCTGAATACACATCAATAAGAATATAAGTCCAGAAAAATGTTTTAAAATAATTATGTTTTAATAAAGTAAACAGGGACAGACTTCATATTGATAATTTCAGTGATTACCACCTCTACAATTCAGTCATTTGTCCTTCAGAAATCTGCCCTTGTCTAATATGTCACCAAGTCTTTTTTACTTCTTTGGAAAAAGTTTGGGGCTCACATTTTCTTCCTCCTCCTCATTACTAGCACTCTAGTTTAGGCCTTTAAAACTTCAAGTCTAGATTGATTGTGACAATCTATAAGACTTGTAACTTATCTCCCTCCAATGATAGTGAAGCCAGATGAATTTTTCTGAAATGGTATTTTCACCATATGAGTCCCTTGTCTGCTCTGGAAAGTTCAACCTACTTTTTCTGACTTTTAGATCTTCACCCTATCTTCCCCCACTCCTTTCCAACATGTTTTCTTTTCTCCATTAAGTATATCAGATCAATCCCATTAAGGGTAGAAACCATTCTGAAGAGACTGCTCGACCTGGAGTTAGGAAAATGTGAATTTGAATCTTGGCTCTGACACAACCTTTGTGCCTTTAGAAAGGTTATCTTTAACCTTGCTGAACCTTACTTTACTAATCAGTAAAATGGGGATAACCAGTCATGGACTCACAGAATTATTTCATTGAAAATGCTATGTAAACCTTCAAGTGTTAGATAATTGTGAATTATTATTGTTGCTCCACCTTTTTTTTGCATCTCTATCTTTGTTTATTTCTCCTTCCCCTGCCAGAAATCTTTCCTTCTTCCTCGCTTTTTAACTAAACCATAGTTATTTTTCAGAGCTCAGTGCAAGTCCCTTGAATTTGAAGATGAAACCTTCCCCGATTACTTCTGCTCAAATGCATTTTGCCCTTTTCAGAACGTTAGTTTTATGTATAATCAGCCCCTCACCGTGTATCACTTGGATGTTTTATAATTGTTTCATGTCCATGAATTCCATATCACCAGTGAGATTGTATGCCTTTCAAGGGAATGCCTTCCCCAGGTCCCTTGCATCTTTTGTATCCCCTAAACATCTAAAAGAGTGTTAAATAGGTGGCAGACACTGGATGAGTACTTGCTCATTTGATTAATAAAGCACATGTCATAAATATGATTTATTAAATACCTTAACCATGTAAATGAATTGTTCTAACAAGGCTTGGGTATTTTGTTTTATTTTGTTGAGACAATTGAAAATGTTACTTTTTCCATAAATAATTTCCACTGGCAAAGAGATAAGCGGAATTCTACAGATCATCATGTAGCAAAGAGGAATAAGTTTAATTGTTGAATGACTAATTTCATAGGGTGCTACTACTATGGCATTGCCACTATTGGCATGGCTGGGGTCTGGGTTCACTAGAGTCTTTTAATATTTATAATTACCCTTCTGTGAATAGTATTTAACTTAGCTATAGCATTGTGTCATGGTATTAAAATGTGGCACAAGGTCCAAGTTAAAAGCAAAATAGTTAATTAATTTAACAAAATTAAGCACACAGCTTCAGGTTATAAGAGCAGAGTTAATGGATTCAGCTATTCTCTACTTTCACTACAACCAACAAAATCTGGACACATTTTCTAGAAATGGACCTTGTTAAATTAAAATGGACTAATGTTAATTTTGTGGGAACTTTATAACACCTTCTGAGATAATTAGAGATACACTTTTTATCACAAGACCAAGACTGGAAATCACTAGATTGGAAGTTAACTTTAGCATTTCTTTTGTCAAAGGCCCACAAATGAACCATCTTTTAAGATATGAAATGATTGTTTTTGAATAGATGACTAAGCTCTGACTGCCGTTTGCAAGTACAGGCTACCACATTTTAGAAATGTAGAAAGATTCTTCATCCAGTATGGTAAAACCAGATGGCCTCTGAGTCCTTTCCAGCACAGAGATTCTGTGATTCTGTGATAGACTGTGTAGTGGTCATGGGGCTCTAGATAAACATGGGCTATCTTTGAACAAGAGACCATAAATAAAGATCAAAATCCAGGCCAGGGTAGTTAAGTCCTAGCCAGACTTATTAAAGCCTTCACTCTCACCCAGATTCTTGTTAGAATCAACTATTTCTCTTGCTACTAATGCTTAATTTTGCTTTTTCAAAATAGACTTTTTTCACTATAATTAGCAAGATGTTTGTAGAGCTGATCATTTCAGAACTAGCTAGGTAACTCAGTGAAGAGAGAATTGTTTTTAGAGGCAGAAAAACCTAACTTTGTGACCCTGGGCAAGTTACTTCCTCTGTTTCTTTATCTTTAAAAAAGAGAAACTCTTGCATTATAGGATTGTTGTGATAATCAAATGAGAGAATGTCCTTTAAAGTGCTTAGCCAACTTAAAAGCACTATTTCATTGTTAACTATTAGTATTATTATTTTTGTTTTTGCTATTGTTATCATTTCTTATGATTTCTGTGAACTTGATTCAGTTGATTTAGTTGAAATATCAGTACAGAGGCTTGACAAAATTGCAACCAATATATATCATAATATGGCTGCATGTTAGTCCTAATTCAACACAAGCTCCTTTGTTAGATCTAAATGTCAGAATTCCTTCTATCTGGTAGATGCTAATTTAGAAAAAAATATGGTGATATAGCAAGCAGTTTTTTCTTTTTATAATTTTCATGTACATTTTACACATAAATTCATGTCAGCACTGAATGGAATGAAATGGTCGGATTTAAATATTGTGAATATTTTCCTCAATGATGGAGATCAAATTGCCCAATCGTTTTAGATTCCTTTTAAATCTATTTAGGAAACATTTATTAAGATCATACTGTATATCTAGGATGATGCTGAGATACAAAGAAAGGGAGTAAGTAGTCCCTATATTCATGGAGCTCATAGTCTAACGTGAAGACAAAATGAAAGAAATTATGCACAAACATGATATATGTGGATAAATTGGAGATAATCTTTGAGGGAGAATAAGAACATTAAGGATCATTAGGAAAGTTTTCTTGCAAAATGTCAGATTTTAGTTGTGACCCCAACTAAGTCAGGGGATCCACTGGGTAGAGATGAGGAGAAAAAAAAAACTCCAAGCACAAGAACTAGACAGTAAAAATATTGAGTGTCAAAGACTTTAAAGAGAGAAAGAAGGATGAAGACTGAGAACTATCACTAAATCTGACAATTAAGAGGTTGTTAGTAAATTTTAGGAGAGCATTCTTGATTGAATGATAATATCAGGAGCCATACTGCAGAGAATTAAGAAGTGTAAGAAAATGAAATATAAGCATTAGTTGTAAAATGCCCTCTTGATGAATTTAGCTGCAAAAAGGAAGAATGTTATGAGATGATAGTTAGCAAGAATGAGTGGATGAAATGAATATTTTTGAGGATGGGGGAGAAAAAGGAATTTTTCGTAGATAAGGACAGTCAGCCAGCTGCAAGAGAGGTAAAGGATAAATGAGAAAATGGAGATAATAGAGAGGACAATCTGCTAGAAAAGAGGGGATAAGATGGGGGATCATTTGTGCATATAGAGACTTTTGTCTTGGCAAGGAGAAAGCTAGTATGCCAGTCAACAATTGCTAAAATCTTCTTTGTATAGTTTCCCTCTTTTTTGCTAAGAGTTTTTTCCTCATCCTTATTTTTACCCCATACATTTGTACTCTTTGAGATAGCTTAAAGTTTTTTCCAGAATGCCTTTAAAATGATTATCTATCCTATACTTCTTCTGTATTAATTTGGTTGAATCTACTCATTCTTTTTGATTTCACCTTTTTATATATGCTTTCTCACATTGAATATCAAGTACAAAGAATGGTGGACCCTAAGTATGGCTGTTTTACCATCATAAGCCATTAGAATAGAACACTATAAAATTTCAAGCTTATCTCCATTATTTTATACCTATTTGTCTTTCTCCTAGTTACCCAGATTTTAGAATCTAGCTTAGGTGAATTATATACTATGTTTCCTTTGACTCATTTTTTTTGCTTTCAGTTTTGATTGCTGTGATGCTTATCATTTGAAGGTATGCTTTAAAAATTTTCCATCATAATCTTTGTAATATTTTGCAAACTAATTTGCACTTGGAATTCTTGATATTCCTACCGATCATATACCTCCATTTGGCAAGGATATTGAATGTCTTCCAGTTGAGGCTGTTTCTAGATTCTTTCAACTTTCATATTTTCATATCTGCTTGATATTTGTTAAAATTTTAAAGGCATATCGATAGTATCAACACTTTTATTTTTGCCAAATTACAGTTTTAAAGGTAACTGCTTCAACAGTTGAGGTTGGAGCTATTTCAAGTCACACATTCTCATCATTTTAATCTTTTTTCTTCTAGATAAGTGTTTCATTTGACATTTGTTCTAAGTAATAGAACATCTAGCTTTATATAGTTGGTTCTTTAAATGACTCAGACATCTGGAACCAGTTTAAAACCATATTTTGCAACGTAGATTTTTCTTTCCTCCTCTGTACAAATGATCTCTTTGAAGTTTCCAGATGTAAACCACCATTATTTTGAGAGACTACTTGGACTCTTTATACAATTTCTTTATTTTATAAAATTCATTTTGTTAAACATGCATATATTAAGAGCCTACCTAAGTCTATACACTAAGTTTGGTTCTGAAGAAACAAAGACAAAAATGAAAAAGTCTCAGTCCTCAAAAATCATTCATTGTATTAAGAACAAACAAAATATATGAAAAGTACAAAATAATTCTGTGGGGGTGGGCCATTGGAGCTGAGTTGGATGGATGAATCTGGCTAGAGTTCCTGTAGGAAGGGACACTGAGTATAATCTTGAAGAATGCTTAGTGTTCTAAATGGCAGAGAGATAAGGGAGGAGTGTATTCTAGTTGGACACAGTCAGTGCAAAAGACAAATGAGTCAGGCTTTAGAATATTGACATCCTTCGTCCTCTCCATTTGACATTGCCCTATATTATTTTCATGGTGATCTGCTTGTAAGCACCCAGGTTTTTAGTGAATATTTTTTTCTATGATGACTTTTACTTCCTACTCAAACAATGTGATTTCAGAATGGCTGAAGAGTTGTATTATCCTAGAAAAGTCATTTAACCCCTCAATGTCCTAGGCAATTCGCTAACACTGTATTAAATCATTCATTCAGCTGATCCTGTGCTAAATTCTGGGGTTACAAAGAAAAGGGGAAAATTAGTCTTTGTTCTCAAGAAGCTTGTGGTGGATACAAAAATCAAACCACTATAAACAAACAGGATATCCCTAAGACAAATTTATGAATAACTGCATTTTACCAAAGGACAGATTTAGTCAAATGTAAAGTGACTACCATTTTAAAATGTCCAATGAGATGATAACTTATCTTTGACATTTATGCCATGAATGTACCTTGTTGAGGCAAGAATTTCCTATATAAAATATGGATCATAAAGTTCAATTTTTGGTTAAAATTTTGTTCAAAATTTGATTAATTAAGGCTATCTTGGTTTTGATTCTAAATTAAAGTGAAGGCACTAAGATTATGGAGGATCATGGAGTGTTCTTTTAGAAAATAGAACTTTAACTGATATTTAATGGAGTGCTAGTTAGGCAGAGATAGGAGAGAGAACATTTTTCATAGAGGATAGCACATAAAAATTTCCCAAGTCAAGGGATGAAATGCTATTTGTATGGAAATAGCAAGGAGGCCAGTCACTAAATTCCAGAGTATATTGAAGGGTGTAACATTTGAAGAAACTGGAGAGGTAGGAAGGGGCCAAACTATGAAGTGATTTAAAAATACAACAGTGGATTTTGTATTTGATTTTGGAGGAACGGGTAACCATGGATTATCTTAAGAAGGACTAACATGGTCGGACATTGTCAGATATGTTTAAAGAATATCAACTTGAAAAATTAGGGGAGTGTGGACTGGAGAGAGGAGAAACCCAAAATTGGAATCAATATGACTCTTGTACTAGTTCACATACCACTGGTGACAGTGTCAGAGAAGATAGGGTAGCATATGAGGAAGATGTTACAAAGGCTCAAATGAGAGAATTTACCCACCATTTGGATTATGAGATGAGATTTAGGGAAGATTTGAAATAATACCTATGTTACAAGCCTGAGTGGTTGTGAGGATGAGGTACCCTTATAGCTGTAGGGAAATTATGAAGAGAGAATGTTTGGGAAAGTAGGAAAGATAATGTTTTCAGTTGAAAGACTTTTGATAGAGAAAGATTCACAATCATGAGGTTTAATCTAAATAAGAATCTAGAATTTATTTAGTGCTTTGAGATTTGCAAAGAGCATTACAAATAGTTCACTTTATCCTCACAACAACCCTAGGAAGTAGGTGCTGTTATTACTACCCCATTTCACAGATAAGGAAATTGAGGCAGAAATGAAGTGACTAACAAAACTAGGATGATCTGTGCCAAAGCAAAATACAACTTCAAAACCTCAAGAACATAAATTATGAATACTGAGATAGTAAGTACTCCCTATCTCTCCGAGTGATTAAATGCTAATAACCAGTGTAATGTACAAAAGAAATGGATGTGAGTACCTTCTGGTTATCATTTTATTATTTGTAATGTGATGCAGGAGATAAACAAATGACTTCAAAGACATAAAGACCTGATTTCATCGTCTCCTTCTGACACATACTGCCTGTGTGACTCTGGGGAAGTTACTGAGCCTCTAAGTGCTCTGAGCAACTTTCTAAGACTCATTTGTAGAGATTTGCTTTGATAGAAGTCATTTCCTAATCTGGACATTCCTACAGCAAGGAATTTACAGGTATATATCTCTTACTATAACAATATTTCTTATTGAAAATGGCTTGAATATTTAAGCAAAAATACATGATTCATTTTTTATTTTAATAATTTATTTCCCCCAACTATATAAAAATAATTTTAAATTTTCATTTAAAAATATTTGAGTTCCAAATTCTTTCCTTCCCTCCTCCCATTCTCTTTCCTTCCCCTCTCCCACAGACAGTAAGCAATCTGATATAGATTTTCCATGTGCAATCATGTAAAACATTTTTCCATATTAGTCATTTTGTGGAAGAGATCTGTAAGAAAAAAGGAATATAAAAGATTGAAATATATCTCATGCTAGTTTACATTCAGATTCTAAAAATGATTCATTTTCAAAAATAAAATGAATATATGAAATGATCATTCTCACCTCATTAGAATACATATAATTTTTTGAGAACAGATAATATAGTTTTTCTTTATTTTTCCAACTCTTAGCCCAGAGAATAAGACATACTGAAAAATTAATAAATGATTGTTGTTTAATTGAAGGTTGATTGGTTATCAGCTTGTCTTTTCAGCCTTACCTATACAGGTCAACAACAATGCCATTATTAATATTATTTTTAAGTACAAAGGAAATAACAATAAATACAGTTGGTAAAGTCACTGAAATCAAAAATTGAACTTTACAAACACATTTTACAGATGGATATCTCAATGAAGTAGATTTATTATAGAAAATGAACTGACATCTCACTGTACATTTTAGAATATTAGTTGCTTCAAGGTTGACTTCATCAGCTCCTTGTAAACTTTGACTATTTTGGCTGTAATTCTAAATTAAGGATTTTATACAAATATTTAGAATCTGGCCTTAAACACTGGTGCAAACTGTCAACTAACTGCAGAGTATCAACTGTTAATGTGCCCTAGACTAAAGACTTCTGTCTTTTCTTAGATTTAATAGAATATCAGGAGTAGTGCAAAAACAGAATTATAGCATCCTCTGTCCTGTCCTAAGTCGGTATTTTACATCTAATACTGATTGTATTGAGTTTGTGTTATGCCAGATACCTACTGAAAAGTAATGATACCCTGGAGGGTTATTGCTATTAGTGATACTGTTGATAGTGAGTTCTTCTTTTTAAAAGGGAAATTCTTAATGCTAGTGAGTTTTGTCTCATCAAATACTGTTTTCTTTATTAGGTGAAAATAAGCAGTACAATAATATTGCTGTTAAAATTCCCTGTTAGTCATTTTCTTTGTTACTATTACTTACTTGAAAACAGTTCTAAATAAAATTAGTTGGTATAAAATAGGGTAAAGCTACATGGTCTTCAGTCCACAGAAAAGGAAGCTACCTCTTCTCTCATATCCTTTGTTCCTATTTAATCTATTTATCCAGTGTTTGTGTGATAATATTCAGGTCTGCAAAGGAAATCTATATTTTTGTCTGTCTACTATGAGCACACATTTTGAAGAATCAGGCTTCTAGCACTTCAGATTCAAGTTGACTCTACATTATAGTCTGAAATCTTGAAATCTTTTGCAATTTGCTGACCAATAAGTAAGTTGATTTTCAGTAACACAAAGTGTTGGTCTTTGAAGAAGAGATGTGGGTATTTAATTAGTGACAGTCATATCAAGCACAAAAAATCTACTTTATTTTAAAAATATATTTTCTGTTTTTATATCACTTAAAGTTTCCTCTAGATTCAAGCCCCTCTTCCAGAGATCCATCCTTTTAAACATAAGCATAACAAAAGACACTTTTAAAAAATCATCAAAACCAATTATACAATCAATTAAAATATTGATATTATATGCATTTTCCCCACTTATATAAACCCTATATAAAATGGAGTAGGGATAGATATTTCTTATAACTTTTCTTTGGGACTAAACTTATTGTCTTTACATTTGCAATATTCCTTCTGAATAATTAGGTGGTTATTTTTCTAACATTTACACTGCAAGTCGCTGTGTTTTTTATCTCTGCTTACTTCATTCTACATCAGTTATTAGAATACTTTCCATATTTCTCTGAATTCATCATATTCTTAATTTCTTACAATGCAGCAATGTTATATTGCATGCATGTGTCCCATAATTTGTGAAGAATATGGGTCACTTTCCTCATATAAATCTAAATTGCTATCCTGAATGATTGGATGAAGTCATAGTTTCACTAACAATGAATCAGTGTGCCTGTTTTTACACAACCGTTCCATCACTAACTGTTCCAATTTTTGGCATCCTTATCGATTTGCTGGGTATGCTTTGGGAACATGTATTCATTTATTAACTTAGATTATCTATAAAATCCTTCTGGCTCAAAAATTCCGTATGTTGTATTGAAATGTCTAAGTCATCTCATACTCTCAATTTTGCCACACAGTCCTACTGCAGATATTGTCTAATTACTTGGTTGTAATACAGTTTCACCCTATATTTTCTAAGAAGTTCTCTTTTAAACTTCATCTCAGTTTCTAAGCTTTACCCCTTTCTCTTCTATTAATTATATTCTGGGAAACATAGTTTGAGTAATTAAGAACAGAATTAATAAATATTTCTCAGATGCTCCAAGGAAAAAAGAAGGGTGGGTAGTACATTTTGAGATAAAAGTAATACTACATTTTTTTAAAATATAGCATCACTTTATATTAAAAATCTGATAAAGAAATGAAGTTTAATTCTTCAACATTTTTAATAATAGAAATAACCACGAATTCCTATGCTGAATTACACAAACTATGTTTTCTGCTGTCAAATATAAAGTTAGAGCCTAGAGTCAATGAATAAAAGTTGTAAAGTGACAAATTTAGTTCAACTTAAGGAAAATGAAATGGGCCCCCTAGGCAGGAGAAACAGTGAATTCCCTTTTCCTGGGTGTATTCCAGTAGAGTCTGATTTTCTAAATGCTGAGTATGTCATAGTGGAGATTCTTTATGTAGGGCAAGTGAGAAATAATGGCCCTTGAGATTACAAGAAACTCTAAAATTATTTGATTCTCTAATTATGTTTTGAAAGATCACTAGATATCAACAAAAAGGTATTGTTCTATGAGGGGAAATAACATTTCTCCAAATAGAAGAACATCATCAGTCTACTTGGACTACTACTACTACTACTACTACTACTACTACTACTACTACTACTACTACTACTACTACTACTACTACTACTACTACTACTACTACTACTACTACAAAAAACAACTACAAATGTTGTTGTAAGGAAAGATCATCAATGAAATAACATCAAGTTTATTTTGAAAAGGAAAAAGAAACATTTTACCTTATTCTTAAAACAAATATTCTGAGACATAATAAAATACTTTTACATAAATTGTCTGGAAATAGGACTTTCCTGGTTGGGGGAAGGGAAAGCTCATGAAATTTAGGCAAGCAATAATTAGAAGGCCAAGAAAAAGACAATTATACATGATTCATGACAACAAACATGAGATATTTATAATCCTAAAAATCAGTTTGGGGATTTAAAAATTTTAAAGCATGAGTACAAAATAAAAATGCAGAAAGAGGAAAGAGGTTCATGGAAAAATTTATATATACCAATCTTTACTCCCAATGAATCTTAGATTTAATCTATATATGAAAGTATATTAAAGAAAATGAAGAAACTTATTTCCTAGAGACTAAACTGTCTGCATTTTAAAAATCCAAATCAATATGCAGCCAAATGTATAGATACTTTATCTTACTTCATGAATCTGCATAGCCACAGTATAAGAAACCAAAAGACATTAATTCCTGTTTTCATATGTTTATAATACCTGTTTGCAGCTATGGTATGATCTGAACAAAATAAAACTTCAAAGTATTATTGAATGTTTATATTAATTAGTGATAAGGTAATGAATAATGATGAATTTCCTCCTGAGTGTATACATTTAAAGAAGGTTAGTGGGCTAGAAATCTGGACTAGGAATTATGAAGACCAAAGTTCAAATTCTCCCTTTGCCATTTGCTAGCTGAGTCAGTCTATGGCATATGACTGATCCTCTTAAATTACTTGACTAGTTTCCTTTGGACTTCTTATGCTTTAGGTTAGAGGTGGAAGGAGTTCTCACAATTGTAGTTACTCAAATTGATTAAATCACCAGTCCTTCCTGCAAGTACTTATAATTGTGAAGTTATAGTGTCTTATTCTTTGGGAGAACCAACATTCAGTGCAGGGTTTAACACTAGTTAATACATTTTTGTTGATTAATTTATTGGTTCAGTATTGGACTTAGAATCAGGAAAACCTAGATATAAATCTGGCCTCTGGCAGTTCTTTCACTGCATGAGCAGATGATCACTATGGCCCTTAATTTTCTGATCTACAAAATGAGTATAATATCATCTCTTGTGCCAACTTCAGAATTGCTATGAGGCTAAAATCAAATGATGTTTATCAAGTGCTTTGCAAGCTTCACACTGTCAATATGAATGCCAGTTATTTTGTTTTCATTCACCTAAGAGTCTTTTGATGCCTCCACTATGACTCCCTCTCTGAATTTCTCCTCTTTAATTATGTCCTATAATTGAACACTGCTCACTCTTTTTTTAAGACAAAATAGTTAGTTTGTATGATACATTAAAAATACCAGATAACTCCTCTCCCTCCCCATGCCATGTTATAGAAGGCATCTTTTGACAGAAGAGATATATGTGTATATATAAGACTATGTCTTCCCTATTTCTGTTTATCAGTTTTTTCTCTGGAAGTGGACATACACAAGACATTCTTCAAACAATATTTCTGTAGCTTTATATAATATTCTCGTTTCTACTGATTTCATTCTTCAAAATTTTATGCAGGTGTTTCCATAAAAAATAAACTTCTCATCATTTCTGAGAGTGCAATAGTATTCCATCACAATCATATGCCACAACTTGTTTAGAAATTCCCCAAATATTGGATATCCCATCAATTTTCTGTTTGCCACCACAAAAGGAGCAATTATAAATATATTAAAACTTTTAGGTTCATTTCCTTTTTCCCTGCTCACTTTAGGAAATAAACCTAATTTGTGGTATTGTTGGGTCAAATGGTATACCCAGTTTTATAACTCTGGGTACAATTTCAGATTACTATTCCAAAATGCTTAGATTGGTTCACAGTTCCACCAACACTGTATCAGTGTCCCTATTTTGTCCAAATCCCTTCCTACACTGGTCATTTTGATCTTTTGTTATTTTAGCCAAACTGATCCCTGACTCCATGCAAATCCTATATAATCTTCAGAATGAAGTCATTTCCTATCTAAAGTTCTTTATCATCTCTTTATCATGCCAGGAATAAAAGAACAGTGACAGCTGTCCAGAATGCAAAAATCCAAGCTTATGTACTTAGTAACATTTAAAAATTATCATTTTTGTTATGAATGTATCTATTTTGATTCTAAAATATTCATTTATCCATACCACGTAGATTTAAAAAATACTAGACTCCCAACACACAGTAAGGAAACCATTCCATCTTTGATTTTGTAAAATAATATATTATAAATGTTAACATGCTAATAATTCTAGTTTGTCTTTTCCCAAATAACATATGTTTTCACTGTGACCTATAGACTTTTACCCAGTAGAGTTACTCTAATGGGAATTTTAAGTTTAGCTATGGAACAATAGATATATTTGGAAGCAGTATGAAATTCAAAAAAGTAGGTAGATAATAAATAATTACACACCATTCCCCTTGTTAGAAATTCTACTTCAAGAATGGAGTTTTCAAGAAAGCAGATACTATAGTGAACAGTGATTAATTTGTCATCAGGAAGACTGTGTTTTAATAGTACCTGACTATTAGTTGTATGTCCCTGGGAAAGTAACTTAAACCTTGAAAGCCTCAGTTTTCATCTATAAAATAGGGAGAATGATATTCGTTGTGTCAATTTCTTGGGGCTGTTGTGAGTCAAGTGCTTTGCAAATCTTAAAACATTTTACAAAATACATTATTGACATCATGCCATCAGCAAGATAACAGAGTAGTAATTATCCCTAAGATCGCCCAACTTAAAAAAACTCCAAAGAAGGAAATGTTTGACAAATTGATGTTAACTAAAGGTGAATATACAATATTAGGAAACAGAAATACCATAAAAGGTAATAACCCTTGAAAACATAAATTTTTCATGCTCCTAGTATCTTTCCCCACCATTTGGCCATTCTACTTCTTGAGTATGGCCAATACACACACAATAAGTTTGTGTTTCCGAATCCAGCTGTGGAGGTACTTGCTCATTTTTACCATGAAAATGACAGTTCAGTCCTCCATTAAAGTTGGAACATGATAATTTTAACCATCTACTCAAAAGAAAAGGAATGCAACTGGTGGTGGTCATAAAAATTAGAGGAAATGCAGAAGTGCACACTTGGCTAGAGAGAAAGGGTTTTTAAATCTGAAGGAAAGTGAGATTATAACCTTGCTGAGTTCTCTCTTCATCAAAACATTTTATTTTAGGAATAGAAGTATTTTAGCCCATATACTTCTTATCTCAAGGAGATTCAGAACATCTTTGGGTGTTATAGGAAAAGAGCTCATCCTAGCAATGAAAGGAGAGATGGCTGAAGAATAAGAAGAGATGCCAGAGACAAGCTGTTATGATTACAAAAACAAAGAGTCTGAGAAGAAGGTTAGGTATATCCACCTCTTAAGCCAATATATCAACGGTAAGACTCATAAAGAAGAAAAATGAGTAACATTCAAAAAAGATCTTTTCACATTGAATAAGTATAATAGAAAAAAACAAACCCCAGAAATCTTATTTAAAAAAAATTCAGTTGCTTCCATAGAGATCATAGAAAAAGTCAGAAAACTCAGAATGTTTCAGAAGAGAATTGCAACTTTTAAAAGAACTACTAGTTAGTGTTATCAAAATAAAATTAATGTAATCAAAAAAGGAAGCAGAAATGTTGAAATGCATGGTGGTGAATTCCTTCTAAACAGCATAGGTTCTGAAAAGGGGAATAACAAATTTTAAAAAGCACAAATAGAAGAAAATTTGGAAGAAGACAAAGAGAAGGAATGCACAAAACTAGTGCAAGAATTATAGACCACTCAGAAAATATGATAAATTAAGAAACCCTAATATGTTACACTACAAGAAATGATCAAGGAAAGCCATCTAGACTTTTAAACTATGAGTAAATATAGTAATAATTTAAATTCACTAAGTATATCAAAAATGCATGTATACATGCATGTATGTGTACTCTCCCCCAAAAAGCTTTCTTGAAACTACAAATCATTTGATAGCAAAATTCACGATTATAATGACAAATGAAATATTTTATAAGAAGTTACAAAAAGAATCTTTATCAATGAGGAACCTTCAGTTACAACAAACCATAGTTATTCTGACCTGGGAAATGATATTCAAATAAAAATATTCTAAAAATGAAAGAGTTCAAGGTGCAAAAAAAGAAAAAAAGATTCTTCAACACTGAGCCACATTACCAATTTTTTAAAATGTACTTTCAACAAAAAAGAGGCAAGTGCAAGGAAATAAATTCAAAAAATGAGAACATTTGTGCCACAAAACTACCAATAAGAAAAATACACAAAAATAAATAAGAATAATTATCAAGAAAAGAAACTAGGCAATTAAATTAATCCCCTTATTTTTATAGACGAAAATATTCAAATGAATCTATATTCTCATTGATTTGCAAGTTTTATCCAATGATGCAAATAACAACTCATTAGTAATGATCTATTATGTTTGTATATGGTATATGTATAAATTATTTATACATATGTAAAATATCTATCTCGCAGCATCAATGATACTTTTTCAAAAACAGACCATGTTTTAGGACACCAAAAGAAATTCCTTGATAAATTAGTGGGCAAAGAATTTGAACAGTTCTTCTTGAAATAATTATAAATATTAACCACCATATGAAAGAATTCTCCAAATATCCCTAAGTATAAAAGAAATCCAGATCAAAAGAACCCTGAGTTTACATGCATACTCTGAACATTTGCAAAGATGGGAATAATCAACATCAGAGGATTTTCAGAATATAGACACACTTATCCATTCATTGTTGTTAGAGCTGTGAATCAATAGAATCACTATAGAAAACAACTTTGAATGATGCAAAAGTAAAAATCAATAGGCATATATACTTTTTGAATTAGACATTCAATTCATAGGGATACCCCCCCCAGGAACTCATTAATAAGGAGAAAGATCACATATAGACCAAAATATTTATAATAGCATTTTTGGAGATAGGAAACAACTAGAAACAACATAGATTTCCATCAATTAGGGAATGGCTAAGCAAACTATGGCCTATTTATAGGTTGGAATATTAATATAATATAATTTTAAAAAAGTAAAAAATGATCAACATAGAGAAACAGAGGAAGATTTATATGATCTGAGAAAGAAGTAACCATAACCAAGGAAACAAAATACACAATGACTAAAACAATATAAAATGAAATATTAAGAACTACAAAAAAAGTAGGTATAAAATTACAAGGAAAAACATGGCTTCAAAGTAAAGATATGAGAAGATACCTCCTACGTCATCCATCATTCTTTTCCAAAGGTGAGAGGTCCATGGATGTGCACATAGCATAGATTTTCAATGTGTTAATTCATTTTGTTGAGTTTTCCTCTTTTTCTTAAAAATATTATTTGTTATGTGGGCTATCTCTCTGGAAAAAGAAGGAAGAGAGATTTTAAGGATGTTCTAGGAATGTAAAATAAAAGTTATCAAGAAAGTATATTTTAAAAACTCATTAAATTGACTTTGAATTGCATAAATATTGATGAGGCTACTAAGATAAACTAAAGGCTTTTTAATTTTTAAGCTTATCTATTAGTTAAAATAATTTTGGGAGATATTTGAGCCAGGTGCCCCTTTAAATTTCAAGTAAGGAATATTTTTTTATGATGGTACTATTTAAATATCTATCTAACAACCATGTGATTATTTATAAAGCTAGATATCAAAAGTAATAGTTTAGATCAACAGAGTAATAGTAACAGTGGAAATAATGGGAAAAATGATATTGAAGGAAGAATAGCTATTCCAGACCCAAAACTATAAAGCAACAGTTATCAACAATTTTATGCTAGCTAAACAACAGAAAAATAGAGCAGTAGAATAGACTATTTAAGTAAGACTCAGAGGAAAACAAAATAAAACCAAAAAAAAATACAGACTTCTGATTCAATCGACCACAGTTTGATAAAACCAAGAATTTACTCTTCTAAGAAGGAATTGCTCTTTGAAAAGAATTTCTGGGAAAGATGGAAATCAATTTGGCAGAAAAAAATAGGTTAAATATATTTTATATAAATCTTTGGTGTCAATTATATAGAGAAGTTGCACATGTGAAAAAAAACAAGAACCATTCCCCATTTGGAAAATAAAAAGTCTAAACAGATTAATAGTTTTCAAAAGAAGGGTTACAAATTTTTAACAATCATATGGAACACTGCTCCAAGGCACAAATAATATGATAAATGCAAATTGAAATGACTCTGAGATTTACTTCACACCCAGGAAATCTGCAAAGATGACATGATGGAAACAATGAATGTTAGAAGAGCTTCAGGAAGTCAGGTATGTTAATATGGTATTAGTGGAACTGTGAATTGGTTTAGACATCCTGGAAAAATTAAAATTATATCATTTTAAATAATTAAACATCCAATTGCTTAAGTCAGAAATTCCACTGCTATACACATACCTTAAGAAGATCATGGACAAAAAAAGTACCAGATTTACTAAAATACATAAAAGCACTTTTGCTTAGTATGTAATAGATGCTTAAAATGCTTATTGTTTATTAGATTTTGCATATATCAAAGAATTAGAAAAATGTGTATCCAGAAAGGGAATGTTTGGACACATGAATTATGCCAAATGAAAGCTACTGAATAAAATTGTCTTGTAAGAAACCATGAATATGAGAAATTCAGTTATAGATGGGAAGACTTGATTGAACTGTTGAAGACTAAAGTAGGAAGAATCAATAATATGTTATGCAAAAAACAATACAGCAATGTAAAGGAAAAGAGCAATTAAACAAAACTATTTCATAATAATGGCCAACAGATGAAGGTATGTGCCTCTATCTTTTGGTTGAAGAAGCAGGGAATTATATGTGAGAAATACTGCACACACTATCAAAAGAAAAGTAAGTGAGAGAGGAGAGCTGACCAGTGCTTGGAAAGGGAAAGAAAGGAGGAAAGAGATTTCAGATGAACTTGTTCTGGCTTACATTTGCTTTTATGTTCTTAAATATACCAATAATTATGGGACATTCTTTTCTACCCCTATTGCATCTCAGGAAAAGAACTAGCCCAAGCCAAAAGCATCTTCCAGATTGTTCCTTCTCTAGAGAAAAGGAGACTTGGGGGGTAAATAGGGAAAACTTGTGAAATTATTTCAGTGGTTCTTTTGCTCAAATATATTCTCTCACCATACGGATGTTGCCTGAAATTCCTTCCAGTGGGAAAAAGAACAATAAATAACATAAATAACAAAAGGAATCCTTTTCAAACCTCAGTGAAATATAAAAACCTTAACATGCAAATATAGAAATATTAGTTGAGGCAACCTGTTGAAATTAATTCATGCTAAATTTAATAAATCAATCAAAATATTTAAAAGTAGTATTTGATCCTTTCCTTTTTGGTTGGAGTAGGCATTTTTCCCTTGAAATAGAAAGACTGATTGTCACTGAGGAGGAAATGGACAAAGAAGGCAAACTTCCTGAGCTCATCAGCTCTTTCTAGAGAATAATTGTCTCTGTTTATGCTTAATTGGACTAAAAAAAATCAAAGTGTAAGTATTTTTGTCATTAGGATGTGAGGTTCTGTTTCCTGTAATTTATGAAGCTAAAGACAAAACGATCCATTAGTGTTTTTTGCTTTTGTTTTTTAAAGGACTTTTTTCATTTAGAAGGTGTTAATCGGGACATTACTGTACTCATGTAACTAATGCCAATGATACAACAGTATGGAAAAATGCATGATATAGTGTATTGCATTATTTCTAGATAACTTTATTTCTTAGTGGAACTTATTCTATTTTTCCAGTTTTCTATATAAGTGGATTTATCTCCACATCAATTTTTCACAAGATTAATCTTCTCTCCTTGTTAAAAGGGTCTATTTAAAATTAGAGACAATTACACTGACATGAATTATCTAAACACTTACCAAATAATGTCTTGCTTTAATATTTATAAAGGATATGACATTAAAAATCTACTTTAGAGCAGGTATTCTTCAGGAGAGCATATCACATTATGTATACACTTAGGCAAGATTGAGGGAATTTTAATGCAATTCTATAGTTTCAAAGCTTTAACTTGAATTATTAAACTATATACATTTATCTTCTTAATTAAATGGGTCCTTTTGCCACCTAGCATCCATGTATGGCTAGATTTAGGCAGAAGACATTATTACAGAAGTGTCCTGGCCACAGAATCCATTAGAGGTAAGATTCCGTTATAATGGTGGCAGCAAAAGAAATTTTTATGGCTATAAGAATCTCCTCTTTGTTCTGTCAGGATCAATTACTTCAGTTCTAATAAAAAATCTAAAGAGAGGGTCAGGTTGATGATCTGTGCTTTCGGTGGATAATTTGTGATGTTGCTATCAAATGAGCCAAGAGTTCTTCTCTGGCAAAGACCTGTAATACATGCTTTATCTTGAGAGCAGCAGCATGAGGACAAGGAGACGATACTAATATAGGATTAAAATCATATGAGAGAGAGAGAGAGAGACAGAGACAGAGACAGAGAGAGACAGAGAGAGACAGAGAGAGACAGAGAGAGACAGAGAGAGACAGAGAGAGACAGAGAGACAGAGACAGAGAGAGCAAGGAATGTACTTGAAAGCATGTTTAAAATAATGAAGAGGCAGTGGTGAGAGAATAATCTCATTTAGGAGGGTTTTCCCCCTAAGTAGTACAATGCCAGTTTAGTAGATCATATTTAAAGTTTTGGGATAATAATTTGTATTGAAACAATAATATGGCATAATCTCTAAAAAGGAAACCTGCTCATTAACCTTTTTTTCAAAAAAGAGTTTTTCCACAAATCATCTCACTTATAATTTTAAAAAGTATGAATTTGCTTTTTACATGGAACCCTATTTAATTAAGGAAGCAGGATGATGCATGGATGAATAGTAATCAAGTCAAGTAAAATAACTTGGACCAGTGGACAGGAGTTATGAGGCAGCAGATGTCAGTTCAGTGTAAAGGGGAGCTTTTCAACAATTAAATTGATCCTAAAAATACCTTTTTTGGTAAGTGAGCTGCCTGTCCTTGAAAATATTCAAGGAGAGGATTAAACATGTGTCAGTGATTTCATAGAATGATTTCTTAAATTGTTTGATGTTTTCAATTAAAAATCCTTTCTATTACACATTTGAAAACAACATTTTCATTTATTGAATAAAACCTGGTTTGGGTTTGTATCTTTTCTCTACATGTGATCTTAACGTTTAAAAATAATTTGATAACTATTTCAATATAATTGATTTTCTTTGTAATAATATTTACATTTAGATATTTAAAGCCATCCTTAGGAGAAGTCATTTCACTGGACTACCAAATAGGTCCATCACAAACACACACACACACACACACACACACACACACACACACATCTCCTGCAAGTTAGGAACTTTTCCTTTAGGCTTTTATACATTACTTTTAAACCATTATTATGAGCAGTCCTGACTTTCAATCATCTTAAATTTAAAGGAAAATTTAATATTAAATTTAGACTTGAATGGCGTGCTCAGTATTTTTTTTAAATGTGACTTCCAAAGTACAGTAAAAGGTCCAGATGCATGGAGGATCTTAATGGTATGAGTATTTCTTAACTCTTTTTTTTAATGAAATTATTCATATGGTATTTTTCTTTCATTTCTTTCTCCATTTCTTTTTCAAACATTTATTAATATTCGTTTTTAACATGGTTACGTGATTTATGCTCCTACTTTCCCCTTCACCCCCCACACCCATGCCGATGCCCATTTCCACTGGTTTTATCATGTGTCATTGATCAAGACCTATTTCCAAATTGTTGATAATTGCATTGGTGTGGTAGTTTCGAGTCTACATCCCCAATCATGTCCACCCCAACCCATGCGTTCAAGCAGTTGTTTTTCTTATGTTTCGTCTCCTGCAGTCCTTCCTCTGAATGTGGGTAGCGTTCTTTACCATAAATCCCTCAGAGCTGTCTTGTGTCATTGCATTGCTGCTGGTACAGAAGTCCATTACATTCGATTTTACCATAGTATATCAGTCTCTGTGTACAATGTTCTTCTGGCTCTGCTCCTCTCACTCTGCATCAATTCCTAGAGGTCTTTCCAGTTCACATGGAAGTCCTCTAGTTCATTATTCCTTTTAGCACAATAATATTCCATCACCAGCATGTACCACAATTCGTTCAGCCATTCCCCTATTGAAGGACATACCCTCCTTTTCTAGTTTTTTGCCACCACAAAAAGTGCAGCTATAAATATTTTTGTACAAGCCTGTTTATCTATGATCTCTTTGGGGTACAAACCCAACAATGGTATGGCTGGATCAAAGGGCAGGCATTCTTTTATAGCCCTTTGAGCATAGTTCCAAATTGCCATCCAGAATGGTTGGATCAGTTCACAACTCCTCCAGCAATGCATTAATGTCCCAATTTTGCCACATCCCCTCCAGCATTCATTACTCTCCCCTTCTTTAATTTTAGCTAATCTGCTAGGTGTGAGGTGATACCTCAGCGTTGTTTTGATTTGCATTTCTCTAATTATTAGAGATTTAGAACACTTTCTCATGTGCTTATTGATATTTTTTATTTCTTTACCTGAAAATTGACTATTCATGTCTCTTGCCCATTTATCAATTAGGGAATGGCTTGATTTTTTAATACAATTGGTTTAACTCCTTGTATATTTGAGTAATTAGACCGCTGTCAACTACATTGTTTTTGTTTGTACAAAAGCTTTTTAGTTTAATATAATCAAAACCATTTAATTTACATTTTGTAATTTTCTCTAACTCTTGCTTGGTTTTAAAATCTTTCCTTTCCCAGAGATCTGACAAGTATACTGTTCTGTGTTCACTTAACTTATTTATAGTTTCCTTCTTTATATTCAGGTCATTCACCCATTCTGAATTTATCTTGGTGTAGGGTGTGAGATGTTGATCTAAACCTAATCTCTCCCATATTGTTTTCCAAATTTCCCAGAAGTTTTTGTCAAATAGTGGATTCATGTCCCAAAAGTTGGGCTCTTTGGGTTTATCATACACTGTCTTGCTGATGTCATTTACCCCAAGTCTATTCCACTGATCTTCTTAACTCTTTTTGCAGTTAAAGAATGAAATATGAGTAAGCCTTCTCAGCACATGCCATTTTTGTTCAGATCATTGCATTCACCTTCCATTGAAGCTTCTTGCAATATTATGAGAGTTTCCTGACAAATCTTTTAAAATATTTTGTGACTATCAGTACAAACTGAGTCAATGACAAACTAAAGAGCATCCAGAGAACAACTAAGATGTTGAAAATTCTCAAATCCATGCATGCCAGAAGAGGATTGACTAAAGGAATTTAAAATATTTAGCTTAGAGAAGAGAAGGAAGGGTGGGGAGGGAAAGAGGACATAATATGTTCTCTCTAGTACTTTAAAGGTTCCCATATAGAAAGGGGATTAAAATTTCATCATAAAAACAGATTGAAAACTGAAAGTTTCTTTAGAGATCATTAAATCTAATTGCCTTATTTTATAGATAAGGATCTAAACCTAAGACAATTTAAGCAACTTATAGGAGGTCATATAGGTCATAGGTTTCTGCAGTAGGGTTTGAACTCAGGTTTTCTTGACTATAAGTTTGGTACGCTGGAAGACAGAACTAAGAGCTATGAATAGAAGATACAAGAAGACAAAAATTAACTTCATGTAGGGGATAATTTCCTTATAATCAAAACTATCTAAAAGTGGACTAGCCAGCCTCAGGAAGTAGTGGATTTCCCTTCAAAGGATATTTTCTAACAAGAACTGTATATCCTCTTGTTGGATTCTTTTTGGAGTATGAACTATACAAGATGTGATTCTGTCAAATTCTCCATCTATCACCCTCATTTGTTATATGAATGATACAACTTATGTTACAGTCATTCTTTTTTGGTGATACTCGATAACTTTCTTAGACTCTCCATTCTGTCTGTTGCCTTTTGGGTCATAAACAGTTTTTATACTTCTGAGATTTTGATATAGCATGATTGAGAGTTGCAAGGATGCCTGGGAGAACTTGTTGGAAAAAAGATGGGCTTTGGCTCCAGTAGCGTTTTGAGGTTTTGAAAGTATTATGCAATTTCCCAAACGAAATGATCTCTTAATCCCCTTCAATTGGGAGTTCATATCACTGTTGATTTTCAGTATCTGTTTAATTTGGATTAAATTTTAAATTAAATTTTTAAGTTTAAGTTTTAAATAAAAATATTGCATTTCATAATATAAATAATCCTAGATATTTGCATTTTTATCTGTGTCCAGATCCTTTTTGAGATCTTGCTATCTTAAAAATATCTTAAAAATCTGTCTCTTGGAAGTAGGTAAGTGGTTCAGTGGATTGAGAACCAAAACCAGAGATGGGAAGTCCTGGGTTCAAATATGATTTCAGACATTAGCTGTGTGACCCTGGGCCAGTCAATTAACCTTCATTATTTAGCCCTTACCACTCTTCTGCCTTGGAATACATAATATTTATTCTTTGACAGAAGATAGGGGTCTTAAAAAAAGTCAATCCCAGAGTACATTAAAATTTCCATTATCCTTAGGATTGGATTTCTCCAGTAGTAGTTAATTAAAGCTAGCTATCCCTTACTTCATTTTCAGTGTGATTGCCACTCCTTCACAAAACTAATACCTAGGTGATAGAGTCTAAATGTGATATTTCCATTGTTGTTACTGATGAAAATAGAATTTACAGAAGGAGTAGCACGTCTGTTCTATATCATGTCTACTATTGTCACATTTCAAGTTTCATCTATAAATAATCTTGATCTAATTTAATGTCTAGTTCTCTACCTATCTACTTATCCCCTCAACTTTTCATTGTTTAATGGAATGATAATTTCACAGTCTTCTATCCTGATCTCCTCTTCTCTTGAAATTTTAGTTTGTACTCTGTACTGTTATTGCTCTTGACTGCCATGTTTCTGTGATTAGAAAGTAGATCAGTTTCCTGTTACTGAGACAATTTCTATGCTTTTTCTGCCTCTTTGTTGTGGTGACTATTGCACTGGCTAATGTTCCCTTGGAAACAGTAATAATTTTAATAAATACTTTTACTTTTATCTGTTTCCAGATTTTCAATTATCAATTGGTTATTCAAACAATCCAGTTTGCAGATGGCTTAATTATATGAGTATCTTTTCATCTCTATCATTTGTTATAATTTTATATTTACATAGATTAGTTAATGATCTGGCAGAACATAGAAAGATGATTCTGAAATGCCTGTAATATAAATAAAACTTGTGTTTTCCTTTTAAGATAACAATAAATTCATTTATTTGATGCTATTTGTTACTCACCAAATTTTTTCCAATGCTTTTTAACATTTTCTTCAAAAGAATGTATTCTTGACATATAGATTTCATTTTTTTAAAATGCTTTTGAAACTTTATATTAAACTAAAATTTAGCTTAGGCTGAAACATTTTTTTCATTTTATATTGCTTAATCATGTTGAACCAAAAACTTCCTTGGTGAATGGTAAATATTTCACTTTACATATTTCACAAATATTTTACATGCATATGTGCTTGATGTCTTTACAGTTGTACTTATGTATGTTCTTTGAGATAATTTTATACACCAATGTTTAGACATTATATTCCAAGGAGGTTAGGGACCAAGTCTTTATAATACAATTTGTTTTATGCACAAAGCACAATACAACTTTCTGAATAAGAATTGATGAAACACAGAAAGTCAACTTCTCTAGGGGAGAACTTATTTATCTTTCCTTTGCACTTAATATGGACTAGGTAATGATTTTTTCAAGGATGTGCAATATGGAATTATCTATCTATCTATCTATCTATCTATCTATCTATCTATCTATCTATTTATCTGTCTATCAGCAGTGATATTATTAACCATCTCATTCTGCATGGAATTACATAATCTAATATTAAAGGATGAAAAAAGGGAAAAAGTTTTCTTAGACCTCACATATAACATATCTTTTATATGTTCATACTTGCACATTTGTATGTATACAAATATATAACATAAATTTATGTAAAGTCAGTAAGAATTTATTTTTGTGCTGGGAATATAAAAAAAGGCAAAAACAATTGCTCCCATAAAGAAGTTCACAATCTATTAATACTCTGCAAAAGACTATTTACAAACAGTGATATATTGGGGATAAATTGGAAATAAACTGAAGGGGAAAGGTGCTAGCCCCAGAGGTGATAAGCAATTTGTGAGTAGGAGTATTATTCTTTCTATTTGTATCATCAGAATCTGGGCTTGTTCAATGTCACAGAGTAGCTGTTTAATAAATGATTGTTGATTGATTGAGTAAAGATGATTTTATGTTGTACTTTCATACTTCAAAGATCAATAATTTCATCAAAATCAGTCACAACCCTCTACAAATGCAGATTGTAACCTCTTTTTGCTTTGGTAATTACCATTTATGACCAAAGAAATGTATCATCTGGCGACTAGCTCTCTGATGATGAGCTTATATAGTATAAGCAAGTTTGGTTCTATGAATACTAGCTATTATTATAATTCTTGTTAGCTAATAACAATGATGAATAGCATTTTATAGCATGTTAAGCTTTGTAAAATGATTTGCATGTTATTTTATTTTCCCTCACAAGTCTATGATATAGGTGCTATTATTTATCCTTATTTTAAAAACACATGAAGAAATTGAGGCCAAGAGAGTTTAATTGATTTGCCCAGGATGACAAAGTTAGTTCATATTTAACAGGATTTAAATATATCATCCTAACTCCAATTCAGTGCTCTTTCCACTGTGCCAACAAGCTGTCTTGATTTTGGTCATTCCATTTCCAACCCTATAGTCAAAGCCATTTTCACTTACTTCACTGAATTTAGAATGACATGTTTGTCATCAAAGTAGTATTGTAATTGTCTTGACTATCTCCAGATACAATTCCCTGGTCCAATAATTCAAGTAAGAAGGGAAAACAAAGACTAATAATATGTTAAAAAAGGAAGAGAAGGAACCTAAAAGGAGATCCAGATCAAGAGAAAAATGCTTTGGTTTGAATTCAAAAGGCTTGGGACCGGATCAATCCTGACTTTGCCGACTTAATACTTATTCATTGGAAAGATTGTGAAATCTCCCTAGGTGTGTTTCCTCATCTGTAAAATGTGACTTTTGCATGAAAATATTAATTAATCAATCAACAAACATTTATGAATTACCTACTCTGTGTGTACTTTATACTGTGGCTACAGATAATAAAATCATGAAGTACCTACTCTGTGTATACTTTATACTGTGGCTACAGATAATAAAATCAAATAATCTACAATGTCAAGTCATTTACCCTCTCTCCAAGGGACACTCTCTCTCTGAATCTCTGATTCTTTCATACTAGGAAATGGATACAGATAGATATAAATGTGCTTGACCACTAATAACAGTAGGGAACTTTTTTTAAACATCTGCAGGAGAGTTACAATGGACAAGGCTTGAATGATCAAGTCCATTTTTTGGTGTCTTTCAGAAACAGTTTTGTAGCACATTGGGAAATAAAAGTAGGCAATATTCTCTTCCATGTGTTCTTTAGGAATATTAATTTGGCAGCTATGTGGATGAGGACATAAAGAAAAGAAAGGTTGGAGGTAGAAAAATAAATTTATAAGCTATTGAAATATTGTAGGTGAGAAGTGGTATCTATGTGAATGGAAAGAGAGATGGGAAAGGATTGGTGGAGATAAAATGAGTAAAACTTGGCAAATGATTGAGTGGATGAGCATGGTTAGTTGTTGAGGATGAATGCTAAAGATGATATGGAATCTGTAATTCTGGGTGGTACCATTGTGAGAAATAAGGCTAGTTGTAAGAATGAGTTTTCACGAAAAGGAAAATGCTAAGTTTGAACACATCCAGTATAGATATCCAGATTGTGATATGGATCTGAAGTGACATTGATATTGGATGTAGAGATATGGGATCCATTTGCATATATATGATATTTGAACACTCATATTTCTCCATGCCCAGGGATCTCTTTTATTTATTCATGATAACATCCTTTTCTTTTTCCTTTTTGTCTCTTTAAGAGATCAAATAAACACCTTTAGGCTGTTGTTTCATTCTGGAATGAGGGAAATGCTTATGTGTGTGTTTTGGGGGGTGGGGTAGTAGTTATTACAAATACTATTCCAAGTTCCTACTTGCTCATTTTACACATTATTTCTTGATTACAGAGCCCACTTACTTAGTTACTTCAACTTTCCGGAAACCCTGAAAAATCTTGAGTCCTAAGGTATTATATTTCTACTCACCCAACTTTACTTAATGGAATTTCATTTAAAGGTTCTGATTTAATGAATGAATAAACAATAAAACTTTAAGTGTCTACTATGTACCAAGCTTTGTTCTAATCTTGGCACTGCCAATAAGAATGTGAAATAATCCTTGCCCTAAAAGAGCTTTATATTCCAATATAGGAAGGAATCACATAAAGGGGGGATGGAAACTTAAGAAAGGATTTTTGATCTAGAGATTCTTTGGGGATGTGAATTAATCATAGGGTGATTTATTATCACATCCTCTTTATAAATGTAAAAATAATTTGATTTTAAATCTCAAGTAAAAGCTAGAGGTAGAAAGAGAATAGTAAAGGGTTTGTGGGAGCCATCTTAGTCAGAGCATTTACACCTTGGAAATTGATCAAGAGTAACAAATCAGGACTAGATTAATTGTTTCATTGATTTTCCTAACCAGAAATTTGTGGTGAAATTTTTAACAATGAAGATTAAACTTAAAAGTAGCATATCCATGGTGGATGGCAACTATAGTCTTGATCAGGGTAGATGGCAAGATTCCCTACCTGAGTTGTTTAGTCTTTTCAGTCACATACAACTCTTTGTGAACCCATTATTGGTTGTCTGTAGTCCAAGTTTACTGGTGGATGGCTGTCTGGGATATGGAGCATGGTATGAGTTCAGCTAGATATAGTACATTAGTGAATTTTTACCTAATATAACCATCAATTACCTATCAATCAAGACATAGCTTAGCCCTAAGGCAGAGTGCCAAACTTCATCATCTAACCCAGAGGGAAACCATTTAGAGTAAAGGCCACTTATAGGAAATTCAGCTGTAGCCTTGCTTAGCTGAGACAATAAAAAAAAAAAACTTGATTAGTTATCAATAATTGGTCCTGGAACTAGGTCAAATCAGAAAAGAAGTAAGCAATGAAAAAAAACTTGCTTAGAAGAATAAATAGAAGTTAGAAATTTAATACATTAAACCCATGAGGATGATAAAGAAAAATATTATCCCCTTTATCAGATGGGCAGGGAAAACTTAACTGAAGTCACTGAAAAGGCTAAAGCTTTTAATAATAGGTGTTTTCTTTAACTGTCTTCCCATAGGAAAGGTCATCTCTGATCTAATCATTGAAACAGTCAGCACTTGGGCTGGGAGGGCAGGGAACCATAAGAACATATCAAAGAAACTGGTTAGAAACTGCTTAAAAGTTTGTTAAGCAATTTCTAGAAACAAGGTCATCTTTAAGATATAAAGGGAGGCTGACCATATTTTCCAAATCAAAAACTCATGATACATGATCTCAAAAGGGATGGTTTGTGGTAACTTGGAGCAGAATATTTGAGATTGGGACAGTACTAAATGATATTGCACATATGACAACAGATATAAAGAAGACTTTGAGGTGCACCTAAGAATTGTTCAAAAGTGATATTGTAGCCATCTGTGGAGATAGTAGACAATGCTAGATGGATTGTTGTGAACTAGTAACTGAGCTACGATGCTCCGGAGATTCTTATTCAGATATGGACTGGGCAAAATGGCCTCTGATTCCTTTCTGATTGAGATTCAGTGATACTGTGAGAGTGGGTAACTTTTACGTATGTCACTATTTGAGCTTTATAAGCTTTCATTAAGGTTAAGTTCATGTGATGGAAAAGTCTAATAGATCGGGGAAGTGAAGGGGAATAGTTGTTGTTGCTGTTGTTTTCCAAATAGTCAGTTTCATACTCAAATTTAGGTTGAATTCATGTTGCTAATAAATTTAAAATCTATAAGGACTATTGATTTTCCTGATATAGGGAACTCAGAGTGAGGAAACTCCCACTTCCATTGCAGGTTGGCATTTTTCTGTTATTACAATCTAAGAGCCTTCCCTAGAACCCTGAAAAGTTAAATAATTAGAACTGGATTTAGAAGCCACATCCTTTATTTCCAAAAGCAAAATTCTTCTACTATGCCATTGCTCCCTTAATTGAAAGGAATTTTCCCTCTCCTATTTTCCTCAAATTCTTTATCTATGTCTTTCATGATACATATTTTTATTGCTTTGAGTTATGTTCATTTTTACGTAATATCTTATCTTCTATATTAAATTAGAAGAACTTTGAGGGTAAAACCATGCTTCATTATGTTTGTACCTTTGGAAGCATATAGAAGAATATTTTACAATAAATAGTTATTCAACAACCATGGTCTTTTCACCCTAGAATATTTCTTCCCCCTATAACTCTTCATAATGGGTACTGAGTAATGAGTACTTCCCATAACCTCCATTTTAAGTAAGAGCCCAAGACAGTCATTCTTCATTTCTCTGTCAGGTCTGCTTCCCAAAAGATACCATTATATAGATACTTTTCCCCATGCCCACACCTTTTTTGCTCTTTAGTTTTCCTTTATGTGTTGTCTTAATTAGAATATAAGCTCTTTGCAGGCAAGTACTAGCATTCTTTTTTTTTTTTTTTTTTTTTTTTGGCTTGAATTTGTGTCCCTAGCACTTAGCATAGTGCCTGGCACATAGTAAATGTTTAATAAATACTTGTTGATTTGACTCAATAAATCTTTGCTGGGGTTGGAGAGGAGGGGAATGAGAAGGAAGGGGAAAGGAGGAAGGAAGGAAGGGAGAGTGGGAGGTAGGGAGGTAAGAGGGGAGGAAGGGAGGAAAGGAAGGAAGGAGAAAATGAAAGGAAGGAAGGAAGGAACAAAGGAACAAAGGAACAAAGGAAGGAAGGAATTTGGCAGTTGGATCAGATGACTTTTAAGTTAAGATACTTTCCAAATCTGATCTTGATTCTGTATTGTTTTTGTATATGATGATATTGATGATCACTCTAGAAAATAAGACTATTTGGGGTTATTTTTAAGGTGATTTTTTTCTCAGAATTAAGTTGATTTTTTAAAAGATGATGACTAAAATAGTGAAGAAGAAAAATATGTTCCTGGTACCTGAATATTGTGGAATTAGAGTGCTAGTCTGGTTGATTCAGAATCAGTACAATTTTAGATAGTCTAGAATAATTTTTACTGGCAACTTTTTCTATTTGTGTATGGGTATTCCAAGTTAAGCAGTACTTGACCAAAAAAATTGTACTTTTTCTCTCTAGAAATTACAACATAATCTAGTTTATGCTCCTGTGATTCCAGATTTAATCTGAGCATTTGGTCAAGATACAGAAAAAGTAGCACTTTATAACTTGCTAGTGTGAGATTTCTTTTTTCTCCTAAAATGGTTAATTTTCACAGTTTTCCTTTTAATTAGAACTATAATGTATTTTTCTTTTTAATGTGCTTTTAAAATATTAGCCAGTATAATGCAATTGAAGAAAACACAAATTTAGTTGATGCTGATGATGGAAAATAGAAAATATCAACATTTTTCTTGGGGTATATGTTTGTGCAAGAAATTTTAGGTGATTATAAGAAGTAAGAATAAAAAGTTTTGGGCCAACCATTAAACAAGGAAATGATTAGTTGAAATATTAGCCTTAGCTGTTGGAATTGACTTTAGCAGGAACCCAAATTTGAATGTAAATTTACATACAGTAGTACTAATTTCCACTTTTTAATGACAGTACTATAATACCTTTTCATTTCAATGTTTAAAATTAAGAATGAAAAATCTAAACTCCAGTAGACAGGCTAAGTAAACAACATTTTTTTAATGTCTACTATGACTTACTCTGTTTATAATACTATATAATATAAAAGATAGATTATTTCTCAATAAGGATCTTGTATGTAGCTGTTGTGGAGCTCAAGCCTTATTTTTATCTATTAGATAGTCTTTTTTTTTTAAAACTCTTAACTTCTGTGTATTGGCTCCTAGGTGGAAGAGTGGTAAAGGTGGGCAATGGGGGTCAAGTGACTTGCCCAGGGTCACATAGCTGGGAAGTGTCCGAGGCCGGATTTGAACCTAAGACCTCCCGTCTCTAGGCCTGACTCCCAATCCACTGAGCTACTCAGCGGCCCCTAGATAGTCTTTTAATATTTGTCTCAGTCATTTTTTTCCTACTTGTAAAAGAGGGATGAACTGCCTAACTCTAGAGTATATTTTTGCCCATTATATAATAGACATTAAAATAAAAATGTCCCTATTTGTTGCTATGTATTGCACTTTTTATTTAAGAAAAAATTAGGGTGAGCAATCGAGTTTGAGTTAGAAATGAATTAAATCTCCAGTCCTTGGCCTAATCATTGCTTTATTAGTCAGAATAACTGCAGAATGGTAAATTTCCACAGCCTAATTTTGTGGGACTTATCCATCAAAACTACATTACCTAGTAATTGAGTTCCTGAATACTCCTATTGACTAAAAACTCTTCTAGTTAGAAACTCACAGAAGATGAAAGCTTTCCAATCCTCTGTACTAACCTAAAACCATTGGGCTAATTTTGGGGCTTGCTTGAATAAATTCAAAATTCAAACTTTCTATGTCTAAAACAGCTGTCCTTCCAATTGTCCAAAGAATATAATAGCTCTTTGTTCTTTGAAAACTATGATTTGATGACAGGGAAAACAGATTGTGGCTTTCCTTTCTTCTCATTGCTATGAACTTGTTTCATTCCCATTACCTACTGGTAAGCTTCTTATAGAGACTGGAATGTATTTTATTAATTTTTGTATTCTTCTGTGGATACTAGCATAATACTTTGCAAATACTGATTCCTTAGTAATTGCTTGTTGGGTTGAATTGAATTGTCAGTTAGTATATTATGTTGCTTCTGTAACTATTATTATCCTTTTACCATCATTTAAATGGTAATGACTGACTTTCATACCGTCTTTTAGTATAGTAAAAGAATATTTGACTAATTTGACCAAATGATAAATTGTGCTTATATTTGCCCTGTTTTCCCCAAAGCTCATTGTCTTTCAAACATTCTCTTCATGTTCTCAAAGGCTTTATTGAAAGTAATTGCCAGGCGACAGATAGATGACTCAGTGGATAGAGTCTGAGGCCTGGAGATGGGAGATCCTATTTTCAAATCTGCCTCTGATACTTCATAGCTGTGCGGCTCCCGGCAAGATGCTTAACCATAGTTGCTTAACCCTTAACACACTTCTCCTTATGAATTGATGCTAAGATAGAAAATAAATTTTAAAAGAAGAGTCAAGAATCACCAAAATTACCAGCTAAATAATGATATTTCTGATCCTTCAGGTCTAGTTCTCTCTCTCCCCAAATTTCCTTAAGTTTCTTTTGTCTTTATTCTGCAGATATTTACATATATACATGCTATTTCTCCCAATAAAATGTAAACATTTTGAGGGAAGGGCTTGTTTAATTTTTGTTTCTGTATCCCAGATTCTAGGATAATGGCTGATCCAGAAGCACTTAATAAATACTTATTGTTTGATGGATTGATTTTCAAATTCAGCATAATCAAGAAAAGTGCTAAAAAGAAAATTATTTTGTTATTCTGACCTTTTCAAAATGATGATTTGTACTTTGTGATATACTGATTCATATGTCTTATTAAAGATACAAAATAAAGTTGGCATTTAAGGGTAGGTCACTGAAAGTGTTGGATGTGTTTCATATGAGTATAATCCAAAAATCATTGGAAAAATGAAGACCAAGAAGAAAGAAAATCATGAATAATAAAATAGAAAACATAACTTATTTATAAATGCCCAGGATTCAGATCTCTTAGTTGTTAAAATGACTTATTAAAAAAAAACAAATCACAGGAAATATCACTTTACAGAGGAAAATAATCAACAGGAATTTATGGGGTGTTGTTCATCATACCCAACAGAGATTGGTGCTGGGAGGAATGTGAAAAAGTGTAAAATATAGTCCCTGTCCAAAGTGCTTTCAGTTTATTTGGACATACAAGACTAAAAACTGTGAAGTAGAAAAAAATACGTGATTGAGGTATTGATTGAAAGGATAGAGATCAATGTAGAAAAGAACATTATTGGAAGATACTCTGAGAAAGTTCAAATAAAGGTAAGATTAAGATAGGTAATGAAGAGGAGTATGGTATTCTAGACTCATCATTAAGGTTATCATCATTAGCAAAAATTAACCTCAGATATTTAGGTAGCATGCAACCAGGAAGGGTCACCGCCATATTGGATGACATTTTCAGTTCAAAAAATCTCAAGATGTTAGTCATAGACTGAGTCTGAAAGCTATGATTTAATAGAGATGTGTAAAGTCTTATATTTGGTTTATTCATAAGTAAAGAATGAGAGCAATAGATCTAGATAGTGATTTTTACATATCTTTATCTAAATTTATATTTATATATATATATATACACATATATATATATATATCCTGATGTCATGACTGAAGACAGATATCATATATGTGAATATATATACATATATATATATATGTGTAGATCACTGGAACCCTCATATATACATATATGCAAATAAAATTAGCTGTCTCATTCAAAATATAGTCATAAAATACATATTTCTCCTGTAATAGGGAAGTATTTGGGCAGCTAGGTTACACAGTGGATAGAGCACTGGGCTTGGAGTCAGAAGACTGATCTTCCTTGTTCAATCTGCCCTCAGACACTAGCTACATGATCCTGTCAATTGACTAACCCTGTATGCCTCAGTTTCTCCATCAGTAATATGAGCTGGAGAAGGAAATAACAAAACACTTTGGTATTTATGCCAAGTAAAGCCCAAATTGGTTCCCAAAAAGCTAGATACAAATGAAAAAAACAGGGCAATATTTAACTGACAGGATACTTTGGTTGTTTTTGTTTTGTTTTGTTTTGAATGTTAGCAAAATCCATAAAGGCTGGCCTTGGTGGCTTAGAGACTACAGAACATCTTTGAGATAAGAAGGGTCACTGGAATATTGAAGCAAAATGGAGGAAATTTAATCTGTCTTCTCTTTGAAAAACTATCACATAGAAAAAACACATTTTCAAAATCTACTATGATCTGAAATGAAGGAGACAATAAATACCAAAATGAGATCATGGATCTATCAATATGTAATATAATTATTTATTTAAAATTTAGAGCAAAATTTTACTAGCAACAAAATGTTCCCATTTACTTTTTATTCATTTTCCATTGGCAACAGAGTTCCATGGAACATTATCTGAAAACTGCTGTATAGCCTTGTAGTGTTTAGGAGTTAACCATGGGATATTGTCCACAGAGACATTTATTCGATGGACCTCACTATGGGCTATTTTTGCCTTATCTACATGTCATAGAAATCTAAAATTACAGACATCAAGTGTAGGAGTCAGTGGAATAATTGGCCAGTGAGAGAATTGAGTAATTATTTTTGTCTTTGGTTCAGGATTTTGGGACCTCAATCATACTAGTGCCAGCACATTAAATACTTTCATATTACTATATAATACAGTATGTTGCTCATTTTCTTATTCTGTAATGGTGTGAGAAACAAATTAGCATCAGGAGATCTGATTTTGAGTTCTGAGATTATAATTTATTAGTGGAATTTTGGACAAGTCGTTAAACTTTGAGTCTCAATTTCCTCATCTGCAAAATGGAAATTATATTATTTATGCTGCTTATTTCAAAGAGTTTATGTGGATAAACCAATATTTAAAATTATTAACTCCTATATAGATTAGAGCTCTTATGCTTTCTTGCTTATGTTGCATCCATCTTGGGTTTTCTGTGGATTAAAAGGGAAATAATGTTAGTTTTTTAGCCATAATTTCATTCTTACATTAATAATCAATATAAAAAAGGCAACTAGGTGATACAATCGATTGAGGGCTGAATTTGGAGTAAAGAAAACCTGAGTCCAAATCCAGCCTCATACACACACTAATTTTGTGTCCCTGAGTAAATCATGTAAGAGGATTAGTTTCCTCACCTATAAAATGGGGCTAATTTTAGCCTACCTCTCAGGGTTGTTGTGAGGATCAGATAAAATAATTTTGTGAAGTGCTTTGCAAACCTTGCAGTGGTATAGGAATAATATTAAGTATATTAATTGTTAATATAAATATTTAACTCTTTGGGTTCTATTTTTAATTTAAGTAATAATTCAAAATGTGTGATGGGATCAATTAAAGAAACACTTATTTTTTTTCTGTTCATAGGGCACTGTGGTAGGGGCTGGAGATAAACATGAAAAAAATCTCATAACCCCTACCTTGAAGGTACTTACCTTCTACTGAATCATAGGATATAGAGGTAGAAGGGATATGTGTAGCCATCTAGTCTTTTGCAATGAAGACAACCAAGGATTTCAGTGTTAATATAAATCTAGCAACAATAAGAAAGTCATATTAAACTGCATAAAGACTAACTGGATCATATTAATATGAAAATCCTGGTAGAACATTGACACTTTATTAATTTTAGAATGGCCTGAAATTGCCAAGAAACAAATAATTTTCTCAGGATTACATTTTAAGGCTAAAACCCAAAGCCTCACTTACAACTTTTTACTTTAATTTTTGAGTTATTTGTGATTTTCTTTTTTAATTTTTGAGTTATTCGTATTTCCTTTACTTAACACAGATTTCAACTCTGTAACAGAGATGTTTTTTGAGAGTTGATGTGCTGTGACCCCATAGTTGAACTGGTGATGAGTCACTCAACCCTTAGTGAGGTTGCTCTTCTTACTCTTAAGTTTTCTTAATTAATTAGCCTATTAAGAACCAAGTCAGTGTCCCCTTTGGCTCAATTCAAGAAGAATTTATTAAGCTCCTACTATGTGCTAGTCACTGCAGTAGTTACTCCAGATACAGAAGACAAAAATGGAAATGTAATTTTATAGGGGGTGAGAGGAACAACATATTCTTATTTTTCTCATTTATTTTTGAGAGTCTTTAGTCTGGAACTAGATTGACAAGTTTGAATTGGTCTATGAGTTGATGGAGACTTTCTAGTTCTCTGCTGTTTGCCCTATCACTGGATTCTGGTTTGGTGCAATTTTTTGCTACAACATCTTGAGATGCCTTCATTTATTTTGATTAGGTAAGCAGAGGAAAACAATAGTAAAAAACATGTACACAGATAAAATCAAAATAAACTAGGTATAAAATAGAATTTAAAAAGCTTGAAGGTATTTTTTTAATTGAGGGACAGTAACTGCTAGGTAAATCAGTAAAAGAGTAGTTAAGGCTTGAAGAGCAAGTTTCTTGGATTTGGAGTGCAGGTAGAGCACAAGAAGAAAGAGGCTAATTGGCATATAGGGCAGCCTGTACACAGAGATGGAATGTTGTGAATGGGGAATATCAAGTTAGCAGGCTTAGCTTGAGTATAGCATTAACATAGGCATGAAAAAGTAGTATATGGTACTACAGAGTAGTAATGTGGAATCAGACTAGAAAGATAGGCTAGAGCCAGCTTCTGAAAGAGTTTTAAGTACCAAGTAAAGGAGATTTTTGTTGAGTCATTTTTCAGTGGAGTCTAATTCACTGTGATCCCATTTGGAGTTTTCTTGTCAAAGATCCTAGAGTGGTTTGCTATTTCCTTTTCCAGCCCATTTTTACAGATGATAAACTGAGGCAAACAGAGTTAACTGGCTTGCCCAGGTTCAAACATATAGTAAGTGTCTGAGGCCAGATTTGAACTCAGTGAGGGAATTCTTTCTGACTTTTGGCCAGCCACTCTATTCACTGTGCCACTTAGTTGATCAGAAGAGATTGGATTTCAAGCTTCCTGAGTAGCTGAGTAATACAGTTAAAATTGTCCTTTGGAATATCAGTTTGGTAACTGTGTGGAGGATTGATTGGCAAGAGAAAAGGACCAAAATATAGAAACCATGTAGGATACTTTGGCAATTGTCTAAATGAGTTCTGAGAAGGACCTGAATTAAGGTGGTGTCTATGTGAGTGAAGATAAGTGTGACATGCTATTAAGTTATATTTAAAAAATCTTTACAACTGACTAGATATGACTGAGAAGGAAAAGGAAATATTGGGGATTACAGTATAGTTGGGTATGTAGGTAACTAGAAAGAAATTGGGGGAAAATTCAGTTTTGGTTATGCTGAATTAGAGACATCTATGGGACATCCAAGGGTGGATGCCCAGGAGGCAGCTGGTGATATGAGTTCAGGAGATAGATGTGTTTTGGAAATTTAAATTTGAGAGTCTACATCGCATGTGTTATGCAATTGATCATAGGTGGCCAACGCCAATTTTTAAAAATGTGCTTTATAAACCTAATCATACAATACCTAGAGTAAAGGCATCCCAAGATGTGACAAAATATTAAATAACAATAGACTAGAGCCCAGTAGTAGGCTAAGGGAAGAATCAGGAAACCTCTATCCATCTCTGGATTGATTCAAAGTCTCCACTTTAGTTGTGAAGAATTAAAAACCTACAAGAATGAATTAGATGTAAGGATATTAAGCAAGGTGGTGTCAGGCATATAGTCCACATATAAAGTTCACATCATTCCCAAGTGTAGTCCAACAAGATTAAAATATAACTGGGAAATATTTCAATAAAATACATGTTTAAGGTTAATTTTGTAATTTTCTTTTTTTAATTTACTTGGAATATTTTCCTATGGTTGCATGATTCATGCTTTTCCCCACCCCTTTTCCCTCTCTCCTCCCAGAGCTCACAAGCAATTCCACTGGGTTATAGATGTATCATTGTTCAAAACCTATTTCCATCTTATTCATATTTGCAATAAACTCATATTTTAATGCCAAAACCCCAATCATATCCCCATCGAACCATGTGATTGATCATATGTTTTTCTTCTGCATTTCTGTTCCCACAGTTCTTTTTTTGGATGTAGATAGTGTTCTTTCTCATAAATTACTCTGGATTATTCTGAATCATTGCATTGCTGCTAGTCAAAATATCCATTACATATAATTGTACCACAATGTATCAATTTCTGTATACAAGGTTCTCCTGGTTCTGCTCCTTTCACTCTGCATCAATTTCAGAAGGTCTTTCCAGTTCACATAGAAATTTTCCAGTTCATCATTCCTTTTTGAGCTTCTCTTGTTTGAATTTCAATTTTTTAAGGTCAGGTTTATTTCTCAGGAATGCTTGGAAATCTTCTATCTTATTGAATGTCCATTTTCCCCCCTGAAAGAATATACTCATTTTGCTGGATAGGTGATACTGGGTGGTTAACTCAAATCTTCTGCCTTCCTAAATATCATATTCCATGCCTTTTGATCCTTTAATGTAGAAGCTGCTAGGTCCTATAGGATCCTGATTGTAGCTCCATGGTATTTGAATGGTTTCAGGCTATTTAAAGTATTTACTCCTTGGTTTGGTGGCTCTTGAATTTACTTATTATTAGACTCATTTGAGTCTAATTCCTGTAACTTGTCATTTGAGGATTTCTTTCTGGAGGTGATCTGTGAATTCTTTTAATTTCAATTTTATTTTCTTGTTCAGGTATCTCTGAGCAGTTATCTTTGATAATTTCTTGTAAAATAATTTCCAACATTTTTTCTTGATCATGGCTTTCAGGTAGTCAAATAATTCTCAAGTTGTCTCTCCTAGATCTGTTTCTTGGTTTGTTCATGTTTTCCTCTGTTTTTTCATTCCTTTGATTCTACTTTATTGTTTCTTGATTTCTCATGAAATCATTAGCTTTTAGATGGTCAATTCTTATTTTTTAGATCTGGTTTTCCTTTGTCAGCTTTTGGTTCTCCTTTTTCAATTGTCCCATTTCTTCTTGCATCACTTTCATTTCTCTTCTCGATTTTTTCCTCTGCCTCTCTTAATTATTTTTTGAAGTCTTTTTAAAGCTCTTCCAGACTCTGTGTCTTATCCATATTTTTCTTTTGGACTTTGAATGTGTTTACTTTGCTTTTGCTGTCCCCTTCTGTGTTTGTACCTTGCTCTTTGTCTCCACAGAAATTCTTTAGACTTAGGTGCTTTTTTTCTCATTTTTCATATCTAATTATAGGTAGGCTCTGTTTTCTGGGAAGTTGGGATACCCTCTTAAACTCCAGTACTTCCTTGATGCTATTCTTAGCTTATTTTCTGGGGTTTTATAGCTTCCAGTTATTGGAGGCTGATGTGATTGTCTGAGAGCTAAGAGCTTTGAGAGCCTCCCTCCCCCTGCTGATTTATTGTCCCTAGAGATGCTGATGGCTTAAGGACTTGCTTCTGACTTGGGCATAAGCTTTTGATCTCCCTCTGATCTTAATCATGTCAGGGGCTAATCAAATTCTAGCCCCAGGCTTAGGATAAAATTTTTGGTCTCAATATGTACTTGGTCCAATCAGGCACACTCTTGATTACCCTGTTCTGGAGCTCTTCCCTTAGTTTTGGGCAACAAGATTGTGGGTGGGGCACCTCTGTGAACTGTGTCCTCACCCTAAAGTGTGAACTATTTTATTATCCCAAACCCAGTTTGGGATTCCTGGCTTTGCTCTGTGCTCACACAGATCATCCCGCTTCAGCCTAGATTACTCTTGGCTGGAACTCTAATTCTTGACAGGTTTGAAATTTTAAGCTGTGTGGGTTGGCTTGGACCACTATTTGCCCAGGCAGGATCCCAGGATATGGATGTTGGTTTGGACTTAGGTTTTGAACCTTGGACAGCAGATGTGGAGTTGGAGGGTGGTAGCTTGCTCTTAGCTTTCTCTTCCCTTCTTGCTACAGCCTTTTGCTGGCTCTACTTTCCTCTCACCTAGTGCCCCAGATGTTCTCTGGCTACATTTTGGGTTTTTCTTTTCTTGATAGTTGTTTTACTCTGTCTCCTTGTTGGTTCTTTTACTCTTGCATTCATTTCGTGGTGATATTTTAATTTTGGTCAAAGAGGATTCTCATGGTGACACAGAGCTACTCTGGTTTACTCCTCCCAATTTGTAATTTTCTAAGTCAACATGTGGCTGGTGGAGAACTGTTTCAACTTGAGTTTGACATTATAGGGTGGATGTAATATTATTTTTAGATCTTACTAAGTTTAGAGAAGAGAGACACATTCAAGCATAGAAGATTGTCAAATGTGCAAAGCTATGCATTTTGCCTATAATGTTTACTCTTAAAAATTTGGGGTGAAATAAAAAAATATTTTTCATTTAGCAGAAATATGAGTTTTATTCTCTCCTATCAGAATATATAGAGCCAACAGCTTTGTTCAGAGCAACTATTGTTTTATTAGTGACCCTTCACATCCTTCAAGGGAATGCCTCAGTCAAGTAGCTTATCAATGGCTAACACAATTGTTAGGGGCTTCTTGCTTTTAATGGATTAAGTTCTTGCCAGTCACCCCTGAATTTAGAGGAAGTAGAATATGTTGATTATTTATGCTAATAATTCACATTATATTGCAAACTCCTCATGTGCAGGCACTTTCTTTGAATCTATAACACTTAGCATGGTGCTAGGAACATAGTAGATCCTTAATAAATGCTTATTAATTGACTGATGCTGTATACTCTTGGATTCTGGATCAGCTACCAACATGGTTTTTGGACGTATCCAGGTGTAGTCAATGAGAATAGGAGTAGTGAGATTAATTTCAAATTACTTATCTATATAAAGTATTTTTCTTGAGTTTAACTCCAACCATCTACCTCCTTTATTCCCATCCATGTAGTGCTGAACAGAGCTAAGGAAAATCATTTAACTGTATTGAGTTCAATTCAAATTCATGTCACTTAATCTCAGGAAGATGGGCCCTCACTGCAACAGGGCAATCATTCAATTTTTCCCTAAGATATTTACTATCTCCCTTTTTACAGTGTCTGTGTCAAACTTTTTAAAACTTCCATGCTATCCCCTACATTCACTATCTTAGCTGAGGACCTTCATACTTCACTAAAAAATGGAAACTAGTAGACATAAACTCTTTTCTTCCTCTTCCTCCTTTTCAGCATCTTACCTCATTCAGAATCTTCCCCTCTTAATATTCTCTTTCTCCCTTTACTCAGATGAAGAGGTGAAACTTTCTTCTTGCTAAAGTCAAGGTCTCACCCTATATTTGATCATATTTCCTTCCATATTCTCCAGACATCTTCAACTGTCATCCCCACACTAAAACTAAATCACTTTATATCTACTTGATTCTTCCCTGCTGCTTGTAATCATACTCACATCTCTCTGTCCCTTAAAAAAATATCAAAAATACTTTTTTGGTTGTACCATTTCCTTTAACTATTTTCCTTTCTTTCTACTTTCCTTGAGACTAAATTCATTGGGATTATGTTTACATTTGGCTCTTCTTCTCACTCACTCCTAAGCCTTCTGCAATCTGGTTACTGACCTTTTCATTCAACTGAAACTACTCTTTCAAAAGTTACCAAAGATCTCTTAACTGCTAAATTTAATGAATTTTTTCACTCATTCTTTTTGACCTTTCTGAAACACTTGACATTATTTGACACCTATTTCTCACAAATATGTTCTGTTTTCTTTTTTTGTGACACTGTGCTCTTCTGCTTCTTCTCCTGTCTGTCTGATCACTCCTTAGTCCCCTTTCCAGGTTCTTCATGTTATGCCCAGGAACTGTAGGTGTCTCCACAAAGACATATCTTTTCTTTCTATGCTATCACTTTTTATCTATATTGTCCTTCTTTAAATACTACCATTAGCTCCCATGAGTTCAATTATTTCTATGTGGATTATTCCAAGATTCATTTATCCATTCTCTAAGACTTCTGAGCTGCTGGCTCTCATAAGCAACTATCTTTTGGACATTTCATACTGAATTTCCCCCCAAATATCTCAAGAGTAAGTGAAATATTTTATTAATTACCACATTTTTCTATATGTAATATTATTCTTTTGAAGTGATTAATCTATTTTACTTCTTATGTGAATTTGTAGAACAAATTATATAAATTATTTCTTTCAATATCTAATGGTAAGTTTTAGAAGGTTTATTAATAGCCTAGGGCTTTAGGGATCAAAAAAGTTTGTGCACCCCTGGGATAAATGAAATCTTTGTGAAACCATAAACTTTTTCAGTTCATTACAGACTTGAAACACTTTAAATATACGTAGTATGTGATAATAGTCCAAAGACTATAAAATCAGCTAAAAATTAATAATTTGAATTTTTGGAAAGGAAAGGAACAGAAATTCAAAAAATCCATGTCTTGAAAAGAATTGTAGGATTTAACTCTGGAAGGGAAGTTAGAAGTTATCTGATCTATAGCCTTCATTTTATATATGAAATTCCAAGGAATCCAGGAGAAAGTTACATAATTTCTTTAAGATTATACAGATAATAAATAAAATGTTATTCAAACTCCAGTCTTCTGACTAAATAAAATGCTTATTCCATGGAAGACTTACATGTTATCCTTTCCCAGTGCAGTGGAAACTCCTTGAAGGCAGTATCTGGCTTCTTGTTGTTTTTATTGTTTGGTTGTTTACTATTACTATTTTTGGCATATATCATCTCACATAGCAACTTACACATAGTAGACCTTTAATAAATGTTTGTTAGCCTAGATAGGATTGTTGTATTGATTTATATCAGCACAGAGAATATCTATTTAAGCAAAGGCACAGGTACTTCTGAGTTTTTACCCTGCAAAAGTCACTTAAGCCTCCTGTCCGCCTCAATTTCCTTAACTATAAAATGTGCGTAATAATAGCAGTTACATTCCAGTGTTATGGTGAAGATCAAATGAGATAATACTTCTAAGTCCTTAGCATGATTCCTGGCACATAGTAGGTGATATAGAAAGCAAAGCTATTATATTGTCATAGGACAAAAATTGGCTAGATTGCCTTTGGCTATTCCTCCAACACCAAATCCATCATTTCCCCCATTCTTCCATGATGCCTTTCTTTCACATATGTACATGTGCATTAATTAATTTAAAATATATTCATGATTGCTTACATATGTATGTTTATTATACATATGCAGGGGACCCTACTAATTGTGTTTTATAGAAAAGGCTTGTGTGACACTATTAAGATTCTCAATGAATTTCATCAGTTTGGAAACTTCATTAAAATATACTCATTTCCTGACTATGGATACAATCCTGCTGGTCCTGATTATTTATCCATTTAAGAAATATATCGTTATTTATTCCTTGTTCAAAATATTACTCTCTTTAGCACAACCTAAGATGAATTTAGTTTTAAAATGGTGGCTAACAGACCTCTGTATACAATATGGACTTTTTCTTTTACATTGAATGCACAGAGGATGGAAAGTTCCTTCATTCAAATCTATAGTTTACCTGGGAGTCTGGATATTTTAAGTAATATTCTGAAACCTCAAAGCTTTTCCCCTCTGTGATACCTATTATTATGCTGCCTGGCAAAAGCATGTAAATCTCAAACTGAAAGGTGCATGAACATCTATCTCCGTGTGGGCTATGGCCACACAATCCGCATTCACTTGGCACCGCTTTCTTGTCTTGCAGACAGTGAAGAACATGCCCTTTTCCATCCTTGAGGCAATCTCAGGAAAGGGTGCGGCCTCACATGGGTTGTCTTCTGACTATTTTTATATTCTGTCGGCTATTGCATTTCTACATTTCCCAGATTTTTTTGTTTGTTTATTTGAAGATTGTTTATCTTTATGAATGAATAGGATTTGGAAGTAAAAAAACAGGTGATTCCTTTATTTCTTCTGATACTTGTTATCCCTCTATGATTTTTTAGAATTATGTTTGTGACAAGTCTCCTGCTTTATTTTTTTCCACCCCTTGGAATCCCTGGGTATTTGAGACCATGACTGAAACTTTATAATTTGGTATAAATCAAAAATAAAAGAGCAGTAAGCAAGGCAAGGCAACTTTAGCTTGTTTCCACTGGGTCTGGTCCAGCCTATTACAATGACTTACATATCTCCACCAGACAGAAGCAGGAGTTGCAGTAAAGAATGTCCCTAGGGCATGACCAAATGGGCCCTCTCCAGAAGCTGCTCCAGCACTGTCTATGTTCATTCCTCTTGGGCTTTCAATTTTGTACTTCCCTTCAGTGTTTCCCAAGGAGAAGAGAGAGCGAGAGTCCTTTATCTAAAGGGGAAGTTTATTTTAATCTTCATGGAACAAAGGTTTATCTTTAATGTTTCCATGTGCGTTCTGTAGGCGCAGTTCTGACTTTCTGATATCTAGAAGCAGTCATGTAAATGAGAATGAGGAATTTATATACTCTTAGCACACTTACAGTTGATTGACCCATACGAGTAAAAACCTTCATTTGGATCTTCTAAATAACTAATATCCCAAAGTTATAGGTTAATAAGCCTTCTCTATCTGGGGATTTTTATCTACTTTTTAAAAATAGTTTACATTTTTCTTTGTAAATGCCACCAGCTCTTTTCCCACACCTCAAATCTTAGTTGTTTCTTATTTCTTTACTTCTTCATATTTCTTATACACCAAGGCTAATCATACTAGTTCATTCAATCTATGTTTTTTTGTGCGTGCAACACAGCATATATTTTAAATAATTTTGCAAATAAATAATCCTTTACAATGGAATTTGTGACCAATGAATTTCCTTGAAAGTGTTATCTTATAAAAGGGCTTCAGAATCTAATGATTTCAAAAGTCCTATTGATAATTTTTTTTTGCTGGTATTCTGTTGGAAAAAAATTACTTCAGTGGGAAAAGGTGCAGGATAAGGAGAGAAACAAAAAACTAACAACACTCCCCCCAAATCATAAAAATAGATTCCAAACACTCACAGGAATTTTAATATTTTTTTTCATTTTTCATTTTCTCTTTTTGGATATATGTTGCAAAAATCATTTTTTCTAGAGTAAAATTTGTTAAAAAATGTTATTTATCATCCTTTGTATAGATTCATTTGAAATTTGATTAAACAGAAAATCAGAAGAAAAAAAACAAACCCAAAGCAAACTGGTTTCTTCCTCAGTCAGGAGGTACAGTGGATAGAGTGCTGGACCTGGCAGCAGAAAGAATCATTTTCTTGAATTCAAATCCAGCCTCAGACACTTAATAGCTGTGTGATTCTGGACAGGTTACTTAACCCTTTGTGCCTAATTTTCCCCATCTGTAAAATGATCTGGAGAAGGAAATGGCAAACTACTCCCAGTATCTTTGCCATGAAAACCTCAAATGGAGTCAGCCTGAAAATGACTGAACAACAAATCTAATGTCAAAAAGGATTGTAGTCCAATGATTGCTCAAATTGGGCTGACCCAAGATAGAAAAAAGAAAGACAACCTATATATGTTTCCTGAGATGTCTTGATACATAAGACCCTGAATAAAATATTATTGCTGTCTTTTCTATTTAAGATGGTTTTCAGTTTTTTTTTTCCTTTGAGACTTTTAGGAGTTTCCTTTTATTAGAAATACAGAGTATCAAATTCAAGATTCTTTCATCTGATTATGAGAGAAGATTTTTGTAAATACCTAAATGAATTCTTGATATTGAACTGTAGTACAAATTATTATGGTAAAAGGTTATTTCTTTAATGTAGTTTTCAAAGTAAGGAATATTCGTGAATATGCCATGTTTGAGGTTGCATGTTAGATGAAGATGGAGCTATAGGCTCATTGGATAAAAGAAAGCAGGGTAATGATTTTTCATATAAACTTAAAATGAGACATGGTGTCTCATCAGAAGAAGACTTATGCAACTGATATGATGAAAGTATAAGAATCTTTTGTTAACATACACATTGCTCTCTTGTGTTACATGTCATGTGTCAGGACAACAGAAAAAGATTCCTCATTGGTAATGGCAGGCTTTTTCCCCCCCCATGTTGACAAAACTGGAAATTCATTATTCTGTTTCAGGAGTGTTAGGGACATAAAACACATTCATGTTCACTTGCTACCAAAAAAAATTCCAAGCTACCCTCTGCTAAATAATTTGTATTATTAATTATGCCGCAGTTAAATGTTGCTGGTGACATTAGAACAAGGTAGTTTTCAATTGAAATTATGATGATTAAATGTAAATGTTGGTGTTAATTACAAATTACTTTGGAAGTAATGCAAATGAAACACAAAATAATGAATTATTGCAGTACTTTAAGCTGTGAACAAAAACATCCCTAAGCCCCAGTTACTCAGACCACTGCTCCAATTGCTTCTGTCTGAGTTATATTTGTGCCGCATCTTCCTTCCCCATGGGTCATCAATGATCCTGATTCTTAGAAACTTCCCTTTTCTAGTTGTCATGATAAAATGGCATGATGGATAGGTCATGGGACTTGGAGTCATAAAGACATAGGTTCAAAGCCTTATTCAAATACTTGGCCATTATGTGATCTAGGCAAACTCTGTGTGCCTCTATTTTCTCATCTGTGAAATGGAAAATTTGGAATTGACTAGAACTAAATCTATTATCCTATGATCCTGTATAGATAACTAAAACAGATGAGAAGGAACCATTTTAGTTATGGAGTGTTGCTAAGTTAATGGAGTTATAGTTATTGAGTGTATAAAAAAAGGTTATCATTTGTGAAAGGGAAATTTCAAATGCAATAAAACTCAGAAAAGTTTGCCCTCATATAATTTTAATGGCACCACCACATCTATAAGTACATAAAATGCCATCTTAGAATTGCTAATTGTTTAACAAATAATTTTTATTACTATAGGCATTGCAATTATATGGCTTATGATGAGCTGTATAGCAAGTTTTTTATGTGTCTCAGTATATTGCTTATGATCATAGTTATTAATGTAACTATATATTATTATAGTCTTATATGCTTTCATTTTAAATCTATTTTCATATGAAAAGCAGTAGTTAAAAATGTGCAATTGAGGCTACTTAACAGAGTTAGTTTTTAAAAGTCCATGAAATGACTGACATTCATGTCATCAGTATTACTAATCCATAAGTATTGATGTTTTTCTCTGACTATTACTTTCGTGTCAAAGCTTTCGGTCCTCTCTGAAATATCACAAGAGATTCTAACTCCTGATTTGATGACACAATAGAATATAAGGGTAGAGGTCTCTTCTCTCTTAAGTAAACAGCAGTTTCTGTGTTTTTCCTTCTCACCAGTAACTGTAGCCATTAAGCCTAATATATCAAAGAAAAAAGAAATTGGCTAATGCTGTTTCACTATCTGTGAACATACAGCATGAAGAAATGAAATTTAATGGATGTAAATGGCACTGTTATGTGAATCAAACTACTGAATATTCCTAAGGGATGTCTAATTCAAGCAACCACATTCAAACTGGCCCCACAGATAACTCAGCAGCAAACTCGGAAATTTTGATGGATCAGTGATTCCAGAAGATGGGTATACCTTCCAACAATACAGATCACAGCTCTTCTATGTCTGATCTTCCCATACAATTCTTATACACATATTTCCATGAATTTTCACTGAGGATCCCCTTAATCCTCCCAAAAAGCTAACTCAAGGCCTTTTGGCTCCCAAGAGTACCAATTTGGGCAATCCATTTCTCATCTCACATTGCTTTTTTTTTTTTTTTTTTTTTGTGAACAACCCAGCCTATTTTTCTGGTTATATTCTCAGTAAGGATAATATATGGCCAATTTATGCTCACCATGTATTTTCCCATTGCCCTTTGCTTAATCTATAATTTTGATTCTTATTAAAAATGCAAAATGGTCCTCGGTCCTCTATGGCCCCATTTTTCCTTCTTCAGTGATCATGGCAGAGAGGCAGAAAGAGTCAGAGAAAACGTTAAGCTTCATTATTACATATAGGAAAAAATGTGGTGCAATAGCGTACAATTTGATCTGATGTCACTGCTTTGTAAACATGAATTAGCATAGTTAAAAACATAGTAGTAAGCACAGAGACCTCTGAGCAGCCAAAATAAGTGTCATATAATGTGTATTGGGTTGCTGATGCCTTTTTATTTATAGAAGAGCCCCTTAGGTCACCGTGTTGTCTGCAGTAGCCAGACTTGACACAATAAAGAATAGGGTGTAAATTCTATGGCATATACAGAATTTCAAAGGGTAGAATCCCTAGTTTGTGGATCAGTTAGAAATTTGAGCAAAGGAGAGTTAGAGAGGGCTGCTCTCCAGTTCCTGGTCCTATAGGCACTTAGAATACAAACGTTTCTTTATATCTGAATGATGGAAGACTTTCCAGATGTGATGTTCTACCTCTGAAAAGGTTAGTCATTTGCATCAATCCATTATTTACGTACATAGTTTCTCCCTCTTTTAGAATGTAAGCCTCTCTAATCAATCAGTATTTATTAAGGGCCTGTTATGTGCTGGCCACTGTACTAAGCTCTGGTAATTCGAAATTAGGGAAAGAAAGACATTGCTCTCCAGGAGCTTACAATCTAATGCAAAAGCAAGCAGAAAAAGCAAAGCAAACTAGCAAAATTAATGTAAAGCAAGCTATATACAGGATAGATATTAGTAACAGAAGAAAAGCACTAGAATTAAGAGGGGTTAGGGAGGGCTTCCTATAGAAGGTGGGACTTTAATTGGGAATCCAAGGAAACCAGGGGAGTCAGTAGGCAAAGATGAGAAGGGAGAGAGTTCCAAACATGGAGGACAGTCAGAAAAAATATTTAGATATGAGAACTTTGAATGCTAAACAGAACATTTGTATTTGCTCTTAAAGGCAATAGAAAGCCATTGGAATTTGTTGAATTTGGGGATGGGGGATAGAAGCGACATGATTGGAACTGTGATAGAGGAAAATCCCTTTAGTGGTAAAAGGGAGAATGGATTGACTGAAATGGGGAGAGACTTGAAGTAGATAGATCCATGAGCAGACAATTCCAGTAATCAAGTTATGAAGTAATGAGGGTCTGCACAAGAGTGTCAGGAGAGAACGTGTTATATATTCAGGAGATGTTCCAAAGCTAAAATAGGCAGTTCTTGGCAACAACTTGGATATGGGGAGCAGGGAAAAAGATAGTAAGGAATCCAGGATGACTCCCTGGGTCAAGAGCTTGAGGTACAGGGAGAATGTTGTTGTCTTATGATAATAGAGAAGATAGGAGATCTGGGGAGGATTGGGGTGAAGATAATAAGTTCTGTTGTGGACATATTCAGTTTGAGATGTATATTGGACATGCAGTTCAAAATCTCTGGAGATATAAGTTTAGAGATCAGAAGAGAGAGTGAGGCAGGTAAGGTAGATTTGAGAATCATTGGTATAGAGGTGGCATTTAAATCCATGGAAACTTGATGCCATCACCAAGTGAAGCAGTAAAGAAGAAGAGAAGAAAAGAAGACCCAAGATCAAACTGAGAGCCATATATACTTAGACGGTTTGATCAAGAAAAGGACCAAACAAAGGAGACAGAGAAGGAGCAGTTAAATAGATGTGAAGAAAACTTAGAGATAGTGGTGTCCCAAAAACCTAGAGAGAAGAGTGATTGTGTCAAAGGCTACTGAGAGGTCAGGATGAATGGAGATTCAGAAAAAAGGCTACTGGACTTGGCAGCTAAAAAGTTCATGAGTAGGGCAGCTAGGTGGTTCAGTGGATAGAGAACCAAATCTGGAGACAGGAAATTCTGAATTCAAATTTTTGTCAGATACTTTCTAGTTGTTTGAACCTGTGTAAGTCACTTACTCACAAATGCTCAGCCCTTACTGTTCTTCTGCCTTGGAATCACTACTTGGTATGGATTTTAAAATAGAAAGTAAATATTTTGGAAAAAAATCATTTGTAACATCAGAGAGAGTGATTTTGGAGAAATGATAAGATTGAAGACAGAGAGTAAGGGGTTAAGAAGAGTGAGAAAATGGTAGAAGGCATCTGAGTGATAGGAAGCAAGAAAGAGATGAGACAACAGGGCTCATGATGAGTGGAATGAATTTTTTTTTTGTAAAATACGTTTCACATTCTCAGCTGAGAGCAGGGGGAAGAAAGAGCAGTGGGAGGTTTGAAGAAGAATAAAAAAAATTTTGGAAAGAGCTGCTATGGAGGTGGAACAGTGAGTTGATAAGGGACTGCCTAGCAACAGAGAGGGTCTAGTGGATGTTATGTAAAAAGTCTGTAGTGGATCCAGCCATAATGGTTGCTTAATTTTCTCTACTACTGTGTGTATAGGTGCAAGAGTGATAAATAGTGGGAGTGATCCAAGGCTGAGGCTTTTATGGGCACAATCAGCAATAAGGGATTTGAGAGAGAGAAAGAGAGCATACAGTTGAATTGGTTTACCAAGAAGACAAAATGGGGAGAAGAGGAGAGAACTGCTAGTGTAGGGGGAAAATCCTAGGAGAGAAGTGAGAGCTCAATAATAAATAAAGGTCACAGTATGGATGAAGAGTAAAGTTATATAATGGAAGGCAGAGGATGAGGATGACCTTAAGGGGATTTAAGAATTATTTTAATTTTTAAGCCCTTATCATCTGTCTTAGAATTGATATTAAAAATTGGTTCCAAGGCAGAAGAGCAGTGAGGGCTAGGCAAGTGACTTGCTGTAGGAAATGTCAGAGGCTAGATTTGAACCCAGGACCTCCCGTTTCAGGCCTGGTTCTCTATCCACTGAGACACTTACCTGTCCCTGGATTTCAGAATTCTTAAACATGGAGGTAGTACATTTGTTGATGATGGTGAAATTGAGGTATGATCATCTTTGTGTATGGCTCAAGTAAGATGGAGGAATAGCTCATGGATAGAAAGCCAGTTGAGCAACTGAGTGTTTAAGGTATTTGAGGGAGAAGCCATATGTGTGCTAGTCTCCTTGTATGAAGGGAGGAGTTGGAGAGAAAAGAAAAAGTGTAAATTAGCATATTGAATTCATTGAAGAAGGAAGAAGAATGACCTGGGAGTCTGTAGGCAACAGCTCTTGCAATTTATTTGGGGGATATTAGATGTGAATAGTATGAACTTCAGAGGGCGAGAGATTATTGAGTGAGGGAGAAAAGGGGAGAATTTGGAAGAGGTAATGGAAAGCAAGGAGAATTCTAATTTCCCTGCCTTGACCTGAAGACTAGAGAAAATAAGTGAAGTGTAACCAATACTAGAAGATTGGCCAGGAGACTGTGTCATCATGGGGAAGCCAGGTTTCAAAAAGAGCTAGCAGTAGATGGAATGAGTAGGAGAAGACGAGATTTAAGACAAAAGAAATGTTTGTTTTTTAGATTTTTTTCTTATGGAACAGACATTCCAGAGGGCAGGGCAGAAAGGCTACTTGGAGGTGGGATGAAAGTTTGGTATGGGAGGGTTGAGGGGAAAGGGAATGAGGAATCTAGTGGTAAGAGATGCAAAGTGAAATTTGGGTGATAATCTACAAGAGTTCAGAGTCCTAGGATATAATGGATATGATGAGATGTGAGAGTGTTTATCATTTAGTAGAGGTTACCACTCCCATACCCTCAAACTAGGGGTGTCCTAGGAGATCGGAGAGCTGAAGTCAAAGGGGGTATTGCTCTTTGCACTGTAGGTTCTCTACATCTCATTTAGAACAATTGGCTGAGGGTAAGGAGGTGGAAAATGCTTTTTTGCTGGTACAGAAGGAAATGCAGAATAGGGGAAGCAAGTCTCAGGGTACTAGTGAACACATTTTATCCTTAGGGGACTGGCTATGAGGTGGCAACAAGAAGTGATAGACACCCTGTGCTGATGGAAGATGCCCCATTGGTCTTTGGCAATCATTCCTCAGGGGACATGCCCTTGGGGTCATTTTCTTTTAAATTTTCTCCTCTCTTCTCTTTTTCTTCTTGCCCCAGTTCTTAACATAGAGCCTGATGTCAAATGGCTTTCCAAGGACTAAAAGGTTTGACACATGCTTTAAATATTCATGCTAACTCTAAATCAACAAGAAAATGGAAGGGATCTTTGCAAGGAAGCATCCTTCATAGGATGTTGCAAGAATTCAAAGATTATGGACCAGGTAAAAATAGTGAAAAAAATTGAAAAGTTCCTCTTTGTTCATTTCAATCACTTTATTAAAGTCAAATAGAAATAATTTTATGTGTCATTAAGCTAAGAATTATTCAGATTTTAATGTAATGATTTCTTGCACACCTCTTCTCCCCTATAACTTCCCTTTTCAGGCTTCACTCTGTAATATCAATTTAACAAACATTTCCTAGTCATATCCAATGCCCACATCCTCAGCTTCATCATTTCTCCCACAACCCAGAGAATCTTTAAGGGACTATACATAACATACATTTGTCCTTCATATGATATTAAAGCTAACATATTCTTAAGACAAAGTCTAGACCCTGGAGATAAAAATACAATGGTGGCAGGGTTACAACATGGGCAGAGGTGAATAAATACAAAGCAAGAATGTTAGGAGGAAGAGAGCACCAACCACTGAAGGTTATACAGATTTTTTTTTATAGAAAAAGCATCTATGCTGATCTTTGTAGGAAAGAGGATTCTTAGAACAGAAGGTAAAAAAAAGAGAAGACAGGAAGTCATGAAGGATGCCTTGTATGTAGATATGCAGAAAAAGCAATATTGAATTGGGAAAATAGCGAGTCATCTAATTTGGCTTAAATCCAGAGTGTATAAAGAGGAGTAATATTCGAAGACTTGAGCCAGATTCAGAAAAGCCTTAAATGCCAGATGGACGATTTTGTATTTTATTCTAATACTTTATATATGCTCTGTAATTCACTAATCACACAACATTGTCCATTATAGCTAAATGTCTGGTGTCGGTGCCCATTAGACTTGATCAGGGAAGGACCCCTATCTTAAAAAGTGTTCTTCAAACAGTAGACACCTGTTAGATATTTGATTTTGCTTTTGATGGGTACTCACATGAATTTTTAAAGTTGTATATTTTAAAGAGAGAAATTAATTCTCATTCGTTAGGGAAGAAGCCACCAGCCCCGATTTCCTTCCCACAAATGATTGCAAAAAGACCGATTGTCAACTTTAAACTGGGTCCATGTCTTCTTGAAGCAGGGAAAAGGGTTTACGGCTACAAAGGCTTCATAGCTGTCCACCACAAGAGGAGAGTTCATTCGTTTGAGTTCTCCACCTTTTGGCTGACCCTATAACTTCTGACTGTAAAGGTGTTTGCTTTTATTCTGTGTGGGCTTTGTCCACAAAGGCTAAGGATATTTTCTTTTTAAGGGAGCCCTTAGATTCTTCCTCCTAGGTTGTGACTGCTGGAACAGTGTGGATAAGCACTGCTTTGTTATCCCTGGCACCCTACCTGCTCATGGAATTCTCAAGAGAGCCAGTGAGCTTCTTAAAAAATATAGCCATATCGAGTATTACTGTGTCTTTGGACAGGCTTTTAATGCGCTAGTATAAAGTAAAAGTCTTTCTGAAGATATGTTTTATTGGAAACTGCTTTCTGGGGCCTCTTGAGATGTCCTCAAGCACTGAATTGAGGGGCCTTTATGGCAGTTTAATGACAACATATAACACTTGTTATAAAGTGCCTGTTTGATATGTATCCCAAGGCATCTCGCAATTAAGGGGGCTGGGGGGTGAGCGAGTGCTTTTTTTGGTTATTGTTTGTTTTTTTGTTCCACTCTCCCAGCCCCTCCTCATCCTGTCAGCATTTTGCAACGGTCGATATCGGGAGTTCCTTGTCAGGTTCTCAGAGGTAAGAGAGCCTCCTCTTTGCCAGGCTGGAAATTTGCAAAATTGAACAAGCACCTGTGAAATTAGGCAGATTCTTGCAAAGTCTTCATTCTGGAAAAGAGGCAGGATAGACAACAATGGCCTGTTTTGTGTAGGGTTAACCCCTCCCCGCCTTGTGTAAATGAAAATGTATGCAGGACTGTACAGGCTCCCAGAGAATATTCATCCTTATTTACTGTGTCAAACACAAACCAAGGGCCAAATGGGCACCGTGCCAGGAGCAGGAGGGCCACACCTATTTTTGAAAAGTGGAACGGATTGCTCTAGCGGCCCTCATCTTGACTGTGTGCTTTAAGGTGCTGGTGCTGCTAAGACATGTCGTTTTTGAGAGTAGCTTATCTGGGCTAAAGATGACAGTGTCCCAACCGATGGCGAACTCCCCCAGATGCTTTCTTCCCAATCCTCCCCAATTTGAATCTGTCAAAGGTGGTGGGATGTGTGAAAGAGGACACTGAGTGGCTATTAAAGAGCCCGGTTCTTTTGGACACTCAAAATATATTTGTAATTCTGATTGGAAAAGTCTTCCTACACTGATGCTGGGGGATCATTCTGGCTGTTAAATCTGTAGGAATGAGCCCACTAATTTATCTTCCCATCCCTCAAAACTTCTGAACTACCCAGACAAATGTAGGTGGCTATTTCAGCTTTCAGATGAGCTTTCTGACAAGTGAGGAAGTCAGATTTAGAGCATCTCAATTGGAAACCCCGAGATGAAACTTTTTTTTTTTTTAAAGAAAGGAACTCACAAACATTTCTATTCATTCATCTGTGATCTTAAATCTTAGCATTATGTTAAAATTTTGATTACTTCACATAAGGTTAAGAAATGAGTCTTGATTTTATTTATTTAAAAAAAATTTTTTTGTACTTTTGTATATCACTACATGATTGGATAGGGAATCACTTAGACAGAGTTGATCTTGAGAGCTGTTTGTTTAGTGTTCATTGTTTAGCTGGTGTTTTAAAATAATGCTCATAATATAAAGCCATTGTCTTTCATTCTTACTGTGGAAAGAAAGCAATTATTTTCATGTGTAAAATTCAAAGGAGCTGTATATTCTTCTTTTCCTGTCACCTCATTGACCTTCCATTTGTTTTTGAGTATCATTGAAAAAGTGTCCTTTTCCTCTTTTTTTTTCTTTTCGTGACTTTTTTTTTTATTAAAAAAATCTTATAGAAATCAACAGGATTTTCTTGTGGAACTCATTTTAAAATGCCTTCGCAAAAATTAAAAACAATTCATAATTTGTTCATATTGAGAATATAAGTATTTTGCATTCATATCTAAATTTAATGTTTAAATGGCCAATCTGGGAGTTCTCCAGACTTCCAGACTCCTGACCTGTAGTTGCCCTAGCCACCTGTGGACTGACTCTATAGATTACATTGCAGAAAAACTACTATGGGAGTTAATTTTCTAATGGAATGAACCAATTATGATAATGCACTTATTAGGGATAGGGTCTGGACCCTTTTTTGTGGGGATGTCCCTGTTAGGAACTTCCTCTGCAATGGAGATTGAAACCTTTCCTGCAACTTATTGTCTTAAAAAGTTGCTTAGAGCACTGAAAGTTAAAATTTGCCTAGCATTACATAGTAAGTATGTGTCAGAGGTGGGGTTCAAACCCAGTTCTTCCTAGCATCAAGCCCAATTCTCTATTCACTACAGAAGAGAGCGTATCACTTGCTTTTGGGGCAATTTGGTCCATGATTGTCCTTTTTGCCTGCAATGAATGAATGAATAAAGGAATGAATAAGCATCATTAGTATATACTGCACCCTATGCTAGAAATAGATATAAATAGAAAAAGCTTTATGTATCTTGTTCTGGATGAGCTCACACTCTAATTGTAGGAAACAATATATCCAAGAAAGTCCAGTTGGATGGTAGATAATGGAAAGGCCAAGACATTTTAGGACTACAATATATAGGAGGAATTCTTAGTCCAAATTCCCTCTAACATCATTTCATTTGTTGATTAAAATATAAATTTTTTGCCTTTGTAGGCAATTTGATCAAATGTTTCCTTCTTTTCATTTATTATAATAATAAATATTTTTGTTACCATTCTTACTTTTGACCTCTTATAGTTTCTTTACTAAAAATGTTTTGGTGCTAAGTTTTTGTTCAAGAAAAATCTATGTATTCAATTGCTTACTTTACCAAAACAAAATATTTTATCACTTGGAAATTAAGTTGCTAAGATCAATCCAATAAAATAACTTTAAATAGCTTTTAAATATATTTAATAAAATGATATAATAGCTTTAAAATCATTTTTAAATATAGGGACAATTCTGCCACCGACTTTTTGGAATGCAAGTGTACTTGGCATTAGTTAATGGTTGGATGATATGGGAGATATTAAAGTATCTGCTTTCATTTCCTCATCTTTTAAAAACTCGTAGCTACTTTCAGCAATCCAAAGATTCAGGACATTTCTGAGGGCCTCAGGACAAAGAATGCTATCCATCTCCAGAAGAAAAACTATTGGAACTGGAATGTAGATGAAAGCATGCAATTTTGCAGTTATTTGTGTTTATGTTTTGGTTTTATAAGATTACTCTCTTAGAAAAATAAACAATATGGAAATGTATTTTTCATGATAAAAAACAAAGTCAATCAAATTGATCAACATACATTTATTAAGTACTTATTATGTGTCTAGGTGTTGTTCTAGGCAATGGATATGTGCAAAGATAAATTCTCTTTATGTGTTAAGATTATTTTCTATCTTTAAAATTCTGTACGTGATGACTAATGCAATTATTCACTTGTTTCCTTGATTAATAGATCAAATTCATTGCATACTTTAGGATAAACATAGGACTTTTCAAATCAGTTTTAATAAGCAAGTAGTGTATCATTTTCCTTTTTTCACAGATGAATAATTGAAATTCAAAGAAATAAAGTGATTTACCCAGGGATACTGTATATACAAGTTGCAAATAAGTGGCAGATATTGGATTTGAACCCAGTTTGTGGGCTTCAAGTTCAACTATACCACTGAGGTCTCTTCTAATTTACCAAGAGAAAAGAACATTAGAGTTAAAAGCTAAAACTTTTAAAATGTTTGAAATAGAGTTGAAATACAAACTAAGCTTATGCCAAAGTAGCAAAGGCCCTAATAGCAAAGAATATTAATCCACTTTTACGAAATCAAAGAGTTCATTTTTTTAACTGTAAAGAAACAATTTAAATAAAATTTGACCCCTTTCATAATAGCATGTGGGTCAACTTGAACCCACCATTAAAATTCTCTAATATCTTCCTTGCATTAGCATTTCAAAACTCAATTTAAATATTCACAGAGCTCTTTTTAATAAACTTAACAAAATTCAGGTAATTTCCTTCAACTTTCTTGATTGAAGGACAGCAGTAGGTGCAGATATAAAAAAGATGTACAGCTACGAGCAAAGCCCAAAATCAATTATATATAAGAAATAACGTAACACATGGAAAGAAATTAATCAAAAGGAAAAATTTCTACTATATGATTCTCTGGTCTGCTACCTGCAGGCAAGGAACATAAATGAAAAAATCAACATTCTTCTTGCAGATAAGGGAAAAATTAATAAAAATGTTTCCTTCCTACCAGATCCCCTGATGCAACTTATGTTAAAAGTGAGTGGCTGCAGGAAGAACTTGCTCTTTTAAAATAGCATTTTTTTATACTGTAGAAATATGGCTTTATTCTTGCTGTTAAGCTCAATTACATTAGTTTGGTGCAGATTTACACTGTCCAGAGAACACCCTTCTTCCCTGTCCCTTCTCATTAAACCACTCTGCAGGATGAACATGAAACAAATGTACTAGAAAGGAAGAGCAGAGCATTTTAAGGTATGCCTATGGGTAATGGTGGTCTCTAAGAAAGCATCTGAAGGAAGCTGTTGAAAATCCCTAATGAAAGGACAATGAAAAAAACCCCAAACAAGAAACAAATAAAAACCGTCCAAACCTATTAATTTCTAAAGACAAAAAACAAAGAAGAAAACTTTGGGGGGCCATTGGTTCTAATTATGATACAGAGTGGCTATTATATAATTCAGCTTCTTTTACTAATTATTTTATTTTTCTTTCCAATAAAAATGAGCATGTGTGCACTTTCAAAGAGCATTCACTCCAAATCTCCTCATTTTAGAAGAAAAACAACTGTTTGAACACATGGGTTGAGGCGGACATGATTGGGGATGTAGACTCGAAACTACCACACCAAAGCAACTATCAACAAAATTTGGAAATAGGTCTTGATCAATGACACATGTTAAAACCAGTGAAAATATGCATCAGCCATGGGGGAGACCTGGGGGGGGGGTGAAGGGGAAAGTAAGAGCATGAATTATGTAACCATGTTAACTTTTCTAAAAAATAAATATTAATACATGTTTTAAAAAACTAAAGCCTATTTATGGGATAAAAACTCCTCATTTTAATGTTTTCACAGTTAAGTCTTTCACATTAATTTTTTCTGATATTTTCCTAGTGCATCAGAGGGCCTCATTTTAGGATCTCAAGCAGAAAGGGAGATTAAATAAGAAACTCATTCACTTTCCTCAAATTTAAAAAGTAATATGACATTGCTCCCTAGGCTTAGCACAGTGTCTGGCACATAGGAGGTACTTAATAAAATACTTACTGACTTAAATTGCTATTTGAAGAGTGGAGAAGCAAATTAGATTGTTTCGAGTTCTAAAAATCAGATGATTTTCTAAGAAATGAAAGATCTCATTTTGGTAATTTTTATTCTGTCAAAGGAGTTTGAAAAATTTATTACACATTAATATGTATATATCCTGATGTGTGATTTACCCATAACTATGTTTGTGTATGTTTTTTCTCTAATTATAATGGAAGGTCTTTGATGACAGTTACTTGGTTTCTTTTGTTTTTTGTTTATTTTGTCTTTATAACTCTGATATCCACTGACCTTGGTACTCAGTAGGATTTTTCGTACTTAATTTGAAGGGGCATATCAATTGATCCCTATGATGTCCCAGATACTTTGTTCTTTAGCTATATGTTTTTTTCATTGAATTAGAATATAAACACATTTTTAAGGATAGGGACTGTCTCACTTGTGGGTCTTGCCAGATTTGAAACTACGTTTGTTGATCAGTCATTTTTAGTTGAAACTGACTCTTCACGACCCTATTTGGGGTTCTCCTGGTAAAGATCCTGGAGTGACTTACCATTTTCTTATTCAGATAATTTTACAGATGTGGAAAGTAAAGCAATGTGGTTCTGAGTAATCCAGGATCACCAAGCTAGTGAGTGGCTGAGGCCAAATTTGAACTGAGGAAGAGGAGTCTTTTTTATATTAATACATCCTATTTTTTCCTAATTGCATGTAAAAAAATCAGGATTCATTTTCTAAAAATTCAAGTTCCAAATTCTCTTTATTCCTCCCTTCTCTACACTTTCTCTAAAGAGCAAGCAATTTGGTCTAGGCTTGACACATATGATCATATTTCTACATTGGTTGTATTGAAAAAGAAGACAAGACAAATCTTATTGACTCCAGGCCACTCTCCACCACCCCATTTAGCTACCCACCTGCAAAGAAGCCAATACTTAATAAATATTCATTCATTCTTGTGTGTAAAGAATAGTATTCTGCCACTAGCCATAGGATTTAAGCCAAAATGGACCATAAAGGTCATTGAGTGTGGCCACCTCTTTTTGAAGATGATGAAATGGAGACCCAAAAATTTACTTCCTGAAGTGGAAGAACTTGTTCTGCTAAATCTCTTAAAATTAGAGAAATGCAAACCAAAAGAACTCTGAGGTACCACCTCACACCTAGCAGATTTGCTAAAATAACAACAAGGGAGAGTAATGAATGTTGGAGGGGATGTGGCAAAATTGGGGCACTAATGCATTGCTGGTGGAGTTGTGAATTGATCCAACCATTCTGGATGGCAATTTGAAACTATGCCCAAAGGGCTTTAAAAGACTGCCTGTCCTTTGATCCAGCCATACCACTGCTGCGTTTATACCCCAAAGAGATCATAGGGGAAAAGACTTGTACAAAAATATTTATAGTCATGCTCTTTGTGGTGGCAAAAAAATTGAATGTAGATTTCTTGATTCTAATTCCATTTTCTATGAAGCTTTATGTATTATCTGTACTCTATAGGTGTATACCAAACAAAATGTGCACCACTATTATTACATCTTTATATATCAAAATAGAAGCTAATTGTAATGAAAGATCAGGAAGACTCCTGGGTTTAGATCCCATCTCCAATATGAGTCAGCTCTGTGATCTTGGATGAGTCACCTCATTTCTCTAAATTTTGGACAAAGATGTCAAACACAGCCCACAGACTACATAGCCCACAACATTCCCTGGTAAAGCTGAATCAGATTAAGTTGGCAAATATTTCACAAAATAAAGAAAATACAATAACTATTGATTTACATTTTAAAAGTGTCAATATGTGACCTTTGGAGATCCTTGTGTATGATTTAGTGATCCTCTCCCTCCCTTTCTATTTGAGTTTGACACTACTGCCTTTAACAGAGTCCAAAGGACTCATTTACTAGCAGATTGCAGACTCATGGGTTGAGAAGGTCCCTACAATATTGGCTCCTCACTGCTGCAGTTTTCCTTCTAGTATTTGTGTGTGTTCAAATAACATCTTCCCATTTATAAGAGATGCAGTTATGAACAGTGATCATGCAGGTTTTATCCAGAAAATTTAGGTAAAATATCTAATGCTTTGAGTTATCTGAATAAAATTTCTTAACTGTCCCAAATGCACAGAATATTTGACCCATTTTGGCCCACTTTTGTAGAGATTTTACCATTGGGGAGCAGAAAGCAAAGTTGCAAAAAAAAAAAGATGAAGGTAAAAGCAACTTGGAGTAGCCCTCTTTGCTGTTTTTTTCCTAATTTCATTGGATTTTGAGAGGTTTTCTTCATCAGCAAGAATTATTTTTCCTTTTACTTACTGGATGAAAATGGAAAAAGACCTAGAGTACCGGGCTATGCATTTTAGTGGGAAGAATAGGAGACATGGAGGCAAAAATTTAAGTGAGGTTTAAGACAGTTAATAAATATGCGCTCATGGCAAAGTTAATAATACTGATGATGAAGATAATTTTAATTAGCATTTACCTAGCATATGCCAGGCTCCGTGTTAAGTACTTTAAAAATATTATCTCATTTGATCCTCACAACAACTGAGTGAGGGGTAATAGGTAGGTGCTATTAAATAGATCCCTATTTTACAAATAACTGAAGCCAGTGTTGGTTAAGTGATTTTCTCATGGACACACAGCTACTGATTGAGGTCAGATAGGAACTCAGACCTTCTTGACTCCCTACCCAGTGCTCTATCTATTGAACCACCCAGATGCCTAATTTAATTAAAATTTGTAAATCACAGTTTTTAATTGACAAGATTACATGTACTTCTTACCTCACAAGGGTGTTGTGAGAAAAATTACTTTGTAAATGAAGCCTTGTAGAAATACTATCATTATTAGTGACAAACCACATTACAATGGTATCAGATGTAAAACGTACTGAATTAATGTAAACTGAGAAACACTGAAACTAAACAGGACAAGAGTTAGTGGAAAAATGCATTAGAAATTTCTATCAGTGCTCTTTGCTATATTAGTGATATCTTTTTAAAATATTTTTCCCAGATTGCATGTTGATGCAATTTTAGTGAGACTTTTAAAAAAAGGTTCAACAATAATAAAAACAAGTATCCCATAATGCAGCATGTCCTGAAAGTCACAGTGCATTTGGGACAACCTGTATAGTGGTTGAAGGTTTCCAAAATACTTTCCTATCTTATCTTATTTAACCCTTACAACAGCTTTGTGAGAGAAGTGTTATCTTTTATAGATGAAGAAACTGAGTCTGAAAGGTATGACTTGTCCAAGGGAAGTATTATTATCATCTTTCTTTTATAGATAAAAAAACTGAGTCTGAAAAGCAGTCCAAGGGAAGTGTTGTTAATCTTGTGTAGTTCCTAGAATTCTGGAGAAAATCGAGATGGAGAAGGTATAGATTTCTCTCTACAGTTGCTCATCACAGGGAGGATGTTTTGTCTTAAATACAAAAAAGCTAACATAAGAAAAAAAAAAAACAAGTGCATCTTTAGAGTACAGGAAGGTCAAATCTCTATTTGTATGGTTTCAAAGCTCTATATCCATGTTCTTAGGGCTTTGTTGTCTTAGTCGTTCAAGTTGTTTTTTTCAATTCTTTATGATTCTTAATTGGCCACATTTGGGGTTTTCACCATTTTCTTCTCTAACTCATTTTGAAGATGAAGAAATTGAGGTAAACAGGGTTAAATGACTTTCTCAGGATCACATAGCTAGTAAGTGGGGCCAGATTTGAGCTCAAGAAGGCCTATAGAGCTGTGCAATTTCCTTCTCTTCACACCTGGCATGGCATATTACTTATTAAAATGATGGTCACCTACAGCATTTCATTTTCCTCCTTGAATACTCTGAAGTGATTTGAACTTATTATTGTTTTTAGATGAGTTCCTCTCCTCCATCCATGACCCCCTCATACTTTGTTTCTTTATTTTTCAAGAATATTGAATAAAGTTTTAATGACATTTCTTTTTTGTTAATTTTGTTAATTTTTTATTATTCCGAATGTTTACAAATCCAAACAAAACAAGCATTTTCATATATAATGAAAGAGAAGATATTGCACAAATGAAATCACACATTTCTATTTTAGCTTACTTTTCTTCTTTATATCTACATAATAGATCCCATCCACTAGTGTCCAGTTGCTCCCTACCCTCTGCACATCACATAGGCTATTGTCACGGAGGCCAACATGTTAAGATAAATTAAGTCTTTCATATTTTATCTTTCTGTTCACCTTCTTGAGGTTTCTCAAATTCTCAGTTTGTTTTTTTAGTATTAGTTCTGTGCCTGCGTATTCTGTTCTCCTGGCTCAACTCATTTCACTATTCATTATCTTGAATAGTTCTTTCCAGGTTTTTAAAAAGAAATCTGTTTGTTCATCATTTTCTTATAATGCAGAAGTATTCCATCAAAAATCATATGTCACAGTTTGTTTATCCATTCTCCAACTGATGGGCATTCCTCAGTTTCCAGTTCTTTGCCATCACAAAGACCTATTATAAATATTTTGGAACATATGGGTTCTTTCCCCCCCTCTCCTAATCTCCTTGGGAAACAGGTATATAGTTTTATAACTCTTTGGGTGTAATTCCAAATTACTCTCCATAATGGCTGGATTAGTTCACAGCTCTACCAACAGTATATTTGTGTGCCCGTTTTTCCTCATCTCCTCCAACATTTGTCAAGTTAGCCAGGCTAGTGGGTGTGAGATGATGTCTTAGAACTGTTTTGGTTTGCATTTCTTTAGGCAGCAGTGATGATTTCTTTATCTAAAATTATCTGTTCATATCTTTAATCATTTTATCAATTTGGGAAGGCTCTTATTTTTACAAATTTCACATCTATATGCGGCGCTGTCTATATTTTCCCCCAAATTGTATGCTTTTTCTTCTAATCTTGGCAGTATTTATTTATATAAAAACTTTCAAATTCAATGTAACTAGAATGACCCAAATTACATTTTCACAGTGTTCTCCATCTATTATTGACTCATAAATTCCCCCTCCTCCTTTAATTTGAAAGAAACCTCTTCTGCATACACACCCTTTTAATGATGAAATGCAAAGTCACCCAAACAGGAGAATATAACCTTATCCTCAACATAATTTGAAAACATTTTATTTTCATTTATTCTGCATAACATTTAATGTGCTATATTTTTAAAAATTGATATTAATAATTATAATTTCCCTTAAATTATTACCAACTGCTCACTCATGAACTATTTGTCCTTTTCTTTTTACCTTTGTTAGTACCCTTTGTTTAATTTTTATTTATTTATTAAATCATTTTTTCCCTGAAGATTCTCTCTCTGTTTTCTAGGTAGCCTCATATTGCACAAATGTAATCTTCCTACCTACACACCAAACACTTATTCTGCTACCTTATTTTTTTATAGCTGTGCTGAATTGTGGGCTATTCTAGGTCTCTTTTAAAATATCCCTCCCCTCCAACATGCACTTATAAGAGGAAGCAACCTCTAGATGTCAATTCTGCTATTTCTCTTTGTGTGAGCCTTTACCTTATAGAAATGGAGTAGTATGTCAGTTCTATACAAAGGACTGTGGCAAATGCCTGGATAGGTCAGGTTTGCCATCATAAGATTTCTCTCTCAGTGTCAGGAGCCATGGTCCTTATCATTGAAAGTGCCTACAGATTGTATAAGACTTCCTATGCCCTGTAATATTTTTGCTCTGGAATGGGCAGTATTTCTTATTAGTGTTATATGAGATCTTCCAGGATCCTGTGCCATGTACCAAGATGTAAAATTCAAAGAGAAATCCCTTATTTACTTTCTTCATGAAAATAGAAATTACTGTATTCTAAAGAGCATTTTACATTCTCTGGATTTGCTGCAAATATAGGACCCACCTAATGTATGTGAGAACTCGTTCTCTCTCTCTTTATCTCTCTCTCTTTCTCTTTCTTTCTCTCTCTCTCTCTCTCTGACTCTCTCCATATATATGCATACAAACATATATAATATAGTACTTTCATATAATATATACCTGTACATACATATAAATTGTATACAAATGTGATACCATATTATATATTTATTATATGCACGTAGTTGCAGAAATAGTCCTAACAATCAGTTTGCATTTTTAAATGTAGTAGTCCCTGATTTTTTTCAAACTTATTGAGATTATTAATTCCAGCGAGAGTGTGTAAATATCTATGAATCTGGAGCAGTGGAGTAACAACAATTCAGATTTCCTCACACTCGTCTGCCAAGTGGCCTCAATCAGAACTAATTTTCTCCATGAAGGCACATGGAGCTCAGTTGTGATCCTCCTCTGAGTGGATATTATTATTTGTATCAAATTATGTGTGGTGATTTTCTGAAATGGACTTCTGTGCCCACTAGCCCATAGACAGTAGTTTCCTTACTTCATTCCCTCCTTCATTGACGCTGTTAATTGTACGTGTGCTTCAAGTGGTTCTTTCACTCTTCCAAAAGTTAGTTTATGTCTCTGAACAATCCGTTCGATTTTCTTGTTAAGGGAAAATTCAATATATACCAATAGCGTGAGATGTGATCTTTAAATTGTAGATGTCCTGTTTAAGAGAAGTGGTTTCCTAGAGACCAGTTTGATAATGAATAGAGAAATGGTTAGTAAATTCACATTTAGCAGTGAATTATTTAAAAACGGACACTGGCTTTGGGAACTAATTCAAATTCACCTATAAATTCAGAAAATGCTCTTTATTGTTTCTTCTTAAAATGCAAGGAAAAGAACTCTTGTGTTTCATTTATTTAGATTACTACTTAGAGCTTGTTTTCTAAAAGAAGCACGGAAAATCAGAATGAAAAGTGAAAAATTTGAAGCTGTTTATAGTGATTTTTTTTACTCTACTTAAGTGTTTAATTTTTAAAAAGTAACTCAAATGTGCTTGCAGAATTATTTTTATAAATATTTTTCATCTCCAGCATATATTAGTTTCTGAAAAGCATTTTTAAGTGAATTGTACTGAATTTCAGGTATACAAGTGTTGCAGATGCTATCAGGTATTAATAGAATAGCATGACACATACAATGAGGTTTCTTTAATCAATTGATTTGGGTCTAGAATAGTACAAATTAAAATGACAGATCTAGAGCTGGACGAAAGACCTGACAATCTGTATAGCCTACCTCTCTCACTTTAGAGATGATAAAATTCAGGCTTAGGGAAAGTTAATGATCGGCCACAAATTGGAGGTTGAAAAGTAGGGATTTGAACCCAGGTCAGAAAGATTGCTTATGCTTCTGTTCTGTTGGAATGCCAAGCTATTGTTAAATATTCTAGACTTGATGAATGTACCAATTTTCTTTTTTTCCTGTACTTTTAACTTACTGATTAATTTGCAGAGGCTCTCAATTTTAAAGTATGTTGAAGTCCATTGCACAACTGAAGCAATTTGATGAAACATTGAAAAAATATTTTTAATAATGTTGCCAAGAGTCAGAAAGTTTTAATTTTTTTATATAACTCCTTTCCCCAAGACATTTAGGCTCCTCTCAGAGATCCTTTAAGGAATTTTTTTTTAAAAATGTTGGAAAAATTATCCGTGTCTTTTTAAGTAACAAGTGTTCCAGATTTAGTGTTTTGGGGAAATTAAGCAATTGTGCTTATCAGAAAATAAGTGGATTTTCTTCCCTATATTACCTGACAAGGATGGGTGTGATTGCATTTGGACTTTTTTTGTTGTTGTTGATCTAAGATTGTCATACATTTTGACTAGTTAGTTCAACCCTCTAGTAGTCAGATATATGCAACTACTGCTAATGATTCATTTGGTAATAAAACTATACAAATCCTTTTAAAAAGTTAAACATTTGTTCTGGAAAAAAAGAGAAAGAGTTATCCATGACATATTTGCTCTAATATATAATCAGATTTCATTTTCTTCCTCCTAGAAATTCTATAGGTATAAATCATATGTCAAATACCCACTAGCAAGATTTTATATCAGGAAAATACATTTTTTGAAGCTATACATACTTAAGTAGTAGCATAGCACATTTTATTGTGATATTGAAATTAAACAATATAAATTTAAATAAATAAAAATCAGTTTGATATAGACATTGTTATATATTCTTTAATTTTAAATTTAAAGTTTAATTAATTTAAATAAAATTAATTAAAATTTTTGATATATGGGCATGAAAGTAATTTTTAAACTATTTTTAAAAGTCAAAAAATAAACTGTCTTAAAATGTATTTGAATCAGACTAGATTTTTTCTAGATTTTATTCTTATTTTCTTATTTCATTGTAACCTGGGGCAAGTCACTAGACCTCATTTTCCTCATTTAGAAGGTAGTATTATTGTTGTAGAGTCATTTTTCAGTCATGTCTGACTCTTTGTGATCCATTTGGGATTTTATTGACAAATGCAAACATATGAATGCTTTGCCATTTCCTTCTCCTGCTCACTTTTCAGAGGAGAAAACTGAGACAAAAAAGATTAAGTGATTTCTATAAGGTCACACAGCTAATATTTGAGGCTGCATTTGAACTCAGATCCTCCTGACTCCAGGCCCAGCACTGACCACCTAGCTGCCCATTGTAAGATGAAGTAGTTGGAATAGAAAGTTTCTATAATCCTTTCTGCTCCAAGTCTGGATTTTAGCTCTGTGTTATTTTACACAATCCCGCATAGACAATTCAATATTTTCCTGCACATGAGATCTATAGAAATCTAGTTTTCAATATATCTTGAATGGAAAGACATTTTCAGTGAATATGAAGATGAGCCATTTTCTGTCTTTTTTTTAAGAAAAAAACTGTACAGAGTTATTTATTTAGGTATTATTTTGAGAATATAGATACTAACCATATAATAGTTTTTATTACATGCATATTTTCTTTTTAACTAACTTTGAAGGTGGGCAGAATGATGAATGAAATGTTATCTCATTTTTTCACCAGGCAGATGTATAGTTAAAATGGGAAAGTTTAAATTCATATAAGCAAATACAAATGCTCTCATCATTATATATATGTGTATATATATATATATATATTGAATTCAAGCTTTATTTTCTAGCCATATTTCATTGTTTGAAGAATTTTTGTAAAGTAAAAAAAGAGTAAGACTTTATAAATTGAGGAATTTAAATTTATTTATGCAGAAAAAAAGTGAGCCTCTTAAAAATCATGCATGATTAAATTGGAGGAAAATAGAATCTAGATTTATTATGTCCCTCTGATTTCGGTTAAATCTCAGACCTACCTTTACATAGATCCTATAAAGATGGGAAATTATTTCCACTAAAAATGTCCTTATGTATTTTGAATTTAAATAAGGGAAAACTCTTAATACCTATGTTGTGATGCTATAATTCAATCTTTTGCAATTGATATTATAATTTTTGCATGAATCTAGTAATAGCCACAGCACTGATGATGATATTTGTATATTTGCAATATACAGAATATATTCCTATATATTATAATTTGAACCTTCAAACAGCTTAGTGAGGTTGGCAGGGCATGGGTTATATATGATCACCAACTTTTGTACATATCTATACCCAGTTTGTAAAAATTTGTCTGCCTGCTTTGTGAGGGAAGATACTATTTGTTTGTTTTTTTGTTTTGCTTTACTTTTTCTCTTAAATATTTCTTTATATCTCTAGCAGTTAGCAGTATCTATGGTACACAGTAAGAGTTTAATAAATGTTCCTTAACTCAACTATCTTACAGTATTCATAATAACTCAGGTTAGTTTCAAAGAGAGACTTTCCAAGCCTTTCTTTCAATATGAAGCCTCTCTACAAGACTGCCAGGAAGAAAAACAATCAGTGCAAATTATTCTAATTGGGTTCTGTGGATATAATACACGTTTCTCTAGTATGAAACGCTGAAGTCTACATAGAAGATTTTGCCCGATTCGTTAGAGGCAGTCAGAAATTCACAAAAAATCTCATATTCCCGTATAGTCCACTTCAGGGCCATCTTAACAACTATACCCCTCCCTCCCTATTCAGTAGAATAGGGCCATTAATGTCATGCACCTCGCTGTTATTCAGTGTATAGGAGTTGTATTTTTATTCCTGAAAAACTATCACATAAATACAAATTACATTTTTTCATTAGAAAACTACTTTTCATTTCAGAAAAAATTCAATTAATTATGAATGGGGTTATGCTTTCATCAGGGAGAGAAATATGTAATTTTTCTTCGAGCCTCAAACATGCATAATGAAATCTTTTCTCAGCATCCACTCTTAAGATGGATTTTTTAAAGTATAGACTTTATTAAAATCTCAGTTCAATTAAAATGCATTCAATTACTTTAAATCTTTATTAAAATCTCAGGTAAAATTGTACAACTGTGTAAAAGAGACTTGTACGCTTTACCAGACAGTTAATTTTAACAAATGAACATAAATTGCACACAGGTTTTGCTCTTCAGGAGATAACTAAAAATTAAGACTTGGATATGGGAGGGGGAACTTGATGAAGATGGCTGTCTATATGGTAATTTCAGACTTTTTAACTTCAACTTAGTTCTCTTCATAGGTAAACATTTCCTTTTTAAAAGATTCATGTGGTATTTCTTCCTCTGGTTCCCATATGTGGAACCATCAGGAGAAGGATGCATTCTTCTCAGCATCTTTGCTTATAAGTCTTGTATTTCACTATCTTCTGTTGGATATTGTTGGTACAGTGTCCCTGATTCTTTTTCAAGGGCCCCTTGAAGATGCTGTCGATGATGAAGAGGAAGAGTGTCTATCTGAGGGAAATGACATCATCCTTAAAGGAGACTTTCCATTGGAGGAAAGCTTTTCCACAGAATTTGGGCCTGAAAATCTGAGCTGTGAAGAAGTGGAATACTTTTGTAATAAAGGTAATCAATGTAGCGTGATGGTTGGATGAAGTACAGTCTTTGAGAGCCCATTAGCTCAGACATATTTTATAGAGTTTAGGATGTAAAAAGAACACTAAAAAAGTGAAGCATAAATCTAGTCAATTGGTTTTCTACCAAAAAAAAAAGTTTCACAAATAAATACTGAGATCGGAAGGATTTCTAAAATTAATAATAGGTTTTACTTTGGGGAAAGAATTAGAAAATGTTAATAGTCAAACATTATGTTGTTCTAAGAAGCACTTTGAAATTGATTTCCAGATTAAAGTAGCAAAATAACTACAGTAAGTCCAGGATTTCTCCTCTAGCTGAACTCATTTTTGGAAAATTGATGTTTCAGGGAATTGACATTAAATAGCAACACTTGATTCTATTTTGTAGATAATCAGTGACCAGAGAAAAGCGGTGCCTTGCATAATTGTAGATTTTACTTTCATTGTCTAAATTGGTCCTAGAGGTACATTAGGTCTATGTCTGTCCCCTACCACCATTACATCTACCACTCTCAGTCCCTGTTCATTTGCTTTTTTTTTCAAGTGGTGCTTTAACCTTTTATCTAATTTCTGCTCAATTTAACACTCTAGTGTAGCTTAGATTAGATTTTTTTCACAGCTATTTCCCAGGAATTATTGTGTGTGTGTGTGTGTGTGTGTGTGTGTACACGCATGTGAGAGAGAGAATATGGGTATGTTTTATTTATTTCATAAACTTCTCAAGCAGAGAAAGTTTTTTGATTTGTTGATGAATTTCCTGGGCAAATTTGACCCAAATCATGAATATTGATTCAACTTTTCAGAATGCTATAGTCCATTTAAGGTATAGGAAAGGAAATTTTCTTGGATACTCCATCATTGATTTATGAAGTTTTAAAGTCTCTTTTAATATATAGTATTATTATACATGTATATGTACATAAGTATACATGTATGTATATATGTACAAATATAGTGTTTATGCTATGTATATACAGGTATTTTATGCATAAATATATTTATATATATTTAATGTATAGTACATTATATATACACATAATATACATATACATCATACATATACATACATTAATATACATAAAATATCTGTAATAGAAGTCCTAGAAATGTGATGAGAAGATCCCTGACTGTTCCCTACCTATGCCCACATAAATGGCATGTAAGAGAGAAACAGCCACTTAAATGAATATACTCTCATCTAGCCCCACCAAAAGTATGATGATTTGGGAACTTTGCCATGTATTTCTTGATTGTACCTTGGTGAACACTTCTCAGTTGGCATGTAGTAGAATGAGGTCTTTGGCCCAAGTATCTGAGTAAGGGGGCATGGAAGGTCAGGGTTTAAAAAGGCATCGCTCATTTTTCTTACCATGGATCCTGATGTTCTAAGCATAAATACATTTTCTTTTTTAACTATTAGGACCCTGTTGTAAATCTTATATCTTACTAAAGCATCTTTTGTACTAAAGAGATAGAAATATATTTTTATGAAGGGATTTATTTTATTTGTTTTTAATTCAATGCTATAGTCTTGAATTAAATAGTCAAGCAAAACAAATTCAACCACAAAATATTGGCATGTCTCACCCCTCTGGAATTATGATCAATCATTGCACTGACCAGACTTCTTAAGAATATAAAAATTCTTCATTTTTATAATGTTGTTATTGTATAAATTTTTATAAGTTGTTATTGTATAAATTTTTATAAGTTGTTATTGTATAAATTGTTCTCCTTCTTCTGATTTCACTCTGCATCAGTTCATACTAGGTTTCTTCGCAACTGTGTTTTTAACATTTTTACAGCAAAATAATCTTCCATTATATTTGTATAATATTATGTTCAGCCATTTTCTACATAATGGACAACTTGGGTTTGTGATTCTTTGCCACCAGAAAAAGAACTTTTTATAAATATTTTTGCATATACAAGTCCTTTGATAGGCCTGGGAGATGACTTTGTTTTACAAATAAATACTAATCTTCAGGTGCCAGTAGGTATTCTAAGGTGATATTTGGAAGAATATGAAAAACTTTGGGAGGGACTAGAGAATCAGAGGTAAGCTAAAATTATTTTTATGAGCTTTATAGTAGTATTTTGGATGAAAGCATTACAGTTGGGTGGGACAGTTAATTCAAGACACTTTTCTAAAGTATGGTAGAAAGAATATTTGATCTTGCTTGTGACTACTTAAAGATTGTTCATATATAACAGTGATTCCCAAAGTAGGTGCCACTGTCCCCTAGTGGGTGCTGCAGCGATCCAGGGAGGTGGTGATGGCCACAGGTGCATTTATCTTTCCTATTAATTGCTATTAAAATTTAAAAAATTAATTTCCAGGGGGCTAAGTAATATTTTTCTGGAAAGGGGGCAGCAGGCCAAAAAAGTTTGGGAACCACTGATATATAAGAAGAAAAGTTATATAACAAAAAATCCAATTTCCATAGTTCCATAATTTGACAATAAGTAAATTCCAAAGTAGAATGTTGGAGCTTTGGATATATTTTAATTTATGCTTGAGTGAAAAATTCAGAGGAAGAGAAAGAGAACATTAATGATGAGGAAATATTTGCTCTCTAGATATCTTGCCACCCAGGAAATTCATCATCCTTCATCGGAGTTTATTAAATTTGGTGAATTTTTAAATCTTCAGTAATATTTTTAAAATACCAGCTACATCAAATTCTTAACTCAATTTTAAGCTGTAATAAATAAAGCTGAGTAAATAATTATTTTAAAAAGAAATCATATTATTCAATTGTAATTATTCATTTAAAAAAAAGGAATATTTTACATAACTTGTAGATTGAGAGGTGAGAGTTGCACATTTTTTCTGGATTTTTTCTGTATTACATCATGTTAGAAAGTCACTTCTTTTAAAATTCAAAATAAATTTCAAGTCTTCTGGGTCTAAACCATACTTAATTTTTTTCTTCTCCAACACAGCATCTAGACCACCAATGAAAAGCAGAAATTCATACTGTTGACTCATATTGCCTAATATTCACTAAGATTACCAGGTCTTTTTGAATCTTAACTATCATCTAGTGCATTAGCCCTCTCACCCAGCTTTGTATCTTCTGAAAAAGTGACAATATCACGGTGTATGCCAGTCATTATGAAACATGGCTTACATTGAAAGGGAATTGAGAATTGGAAAATAAGTCCCTAGCATGAACAAGATTCAATATCAGATCAACCAAAGATTTTAAAAGCTTCTTTTTATCTGAAAATGGAAAAAAAATGGAAAAAAAAGTTACAACTTTCGTAACCCTGTGAATTTGGCAGTGCAACTATTATTAGCTCCATTTTCCAGATAAAGGGAAGTTTTTATCTTTTGATTTTTCACAACTCTGTGAATTTGACAGTGCAAGAATTATTAGCTTCATTTAATGGGGAAAGAAAACACATAAATTGAAGGTGAAAAGCAGGAGGGAGTTTGGGAGAGGGATTTACCCATGAAGGTTCATGGTAGAATTATAATTTATCTGAGATATAAGAGAGAAGAGTACAAATACATCTTGATGTTTATGAGGGACTAAGCTCTTCACCTGGAATTCAGGATAAACTGCAGAGAGGTGTTATGAAACTGGGTAAGTAGGCAGAAAAGTGGAAGATGAGCTTCATTACTGGTAACCTAAATGTCATCGTTTTAGGGAACAATAATCCAAACTCCATTTAGGATAATGGACTTGAGGTCATCAGTAATTACCCAGAAATGTGACCTAGGCATCATTGTAGACTGTTCTCTGAAGACATGATCTCCAAGTGTCATAGCTGAAAAGGCAGATAAAGCATCACACATTCTCAGCAAGGATATTGGCACACCAGCAAAAAAAAAAAAACAAAAAAAAAACCCAAACTGTACTATACTTTATGCCGCACTCTCACCTTAACTATACAATAATGTTCTGTATTTTTATCTCACAATAAAGACAAAATGAAGAGCTTTTAATATTATTAATATTAATATTATAACATTAATATTATGAGGGATGAGGGATATTAAAATTGGGGGAGGGGTGGGATGTTTTAGTTTGGAATATTGGACATGGCAAGGAGTGACATGTTAGATTCAATAGAATTGTAAAGGACACAAAATTGATGACTGGAGACTTTAAATTCCAAATACCAGAAAATTTAAAACAAACAAAATGTACTAGAAAAATATTCTTATATCTGTACATCAGCTTTTCACAAATGTGGTGAAATATTGTTAGAGGAGGGTTTTTAAAAAATATTGAGTCATGGATCCTTTTTGTCAGTCTCATAAAGCCTATAGGTGAAATCTTTCTAAGAATGATAATGTTTTAAGTACATAAAATAAAATCTGAAAGTTTGCAAAGGAAGCCAATTGTTCTTAAATGATTGTAATTTATTTTTAAGTTCCTATACCACAAGAAAAGAAACTTTGCTGTAGACACAAAGGTCATTTGTGGTACTCACCACTAAACACCTATTGGTAGCAAAAAAGCATTTTCCACAAAATTAGCAGTGAACATTAATTAACCAGCTGAAGATCCAAATATTATATTTCTCTGTTGCCCCACCACTTAGGAAAAAGAGTACTCTAATTGTCAGTTGTTGCCTGTAAAAGACTTACCTTTTGCTTTATGTCAGAGAAATGTGAACTAATGAGTTAGGAAATAGATGAAGAAAAGTTAAAAAGTGGAGAGAAGAGGGAAAAGTGAGCATACCAGATCAATAATGGTGGTGCCAATGGCAATTACAAATAGTGGCAGTAAGTATTAAATCGAAGATGCTTTTTCAACTGGGGTAAAGAGAACCTCAAAATTCAGAAACAGAACAATTATATAATTTCAGATCTCCCCTTAAATGTTGTAGCTCGTATAGGTAATAGATATTTTCTATATATTTTTTCTGAGTGTTAGACAAGTATATGGCAAATCCTAATACTTTAGACTTTGAAGAAATAGGTTTCATTTATACCATATATGAATAACGGTACACAAAGAGTTAGTTCCTTGATAGCCCACAAGGCACATCATTATGTTATAAGGAAGCCATCACAGAATTCATTCTGCAAAGAGGAATTGTGAACCTATGACCCACAGGATGTACATCTGCATCTATTGCAGTATATTAATCTTAACCAATTCATAATGATGATTTATGGCCCACATAGAAAAGTTTACATCATGATTATTATTATTGTTATTATTATTATTATTGCTTAGGTAGACTAGTAATTATATTAAACATTTTTTTAAATTACTCCTTCCCCCTTTAAAAAATACAACTTTTTTAATCCTTTATGTAAAGGGTTAATACTTCACAGTCTGGAAAGCTTGGCAATTCTGACTCATTTGAATAACTGAGGCTTTACCCAGTGTATAAGTAGTGGTTGGAATATATTGACTTTGAATAGCATTCTTGGTCACGATCAACTACAGTGCTGATAATTTTGCTTTTCTCTGACAAAAATAGTTTAAGGCGGAAGAAATTAAAATTTTTGACTTTTTCTAGACTAGGGTTCATTCTAAACACCTCATAATTCACATGCATTTCCCTGTATATTTTTATTTGAAAGTAATTAGTAGCCCAAATGACATTCTGGCTTAGGATCCTAAAATAACATAATTTTTAAGTTCTAAAGGTTATTATTGACTGAATAATTATCTGCAGAGACTTTGCTGGTGTGAAGGTGATTATTTGGAGTAGAGATACTACATAATAAGGCTTTGATACAATCTTTTCCCATTCACTCCAGATAGTCCAAACTGTAATAGGGAAATGGTTCCTATTACAAAACCAAACTCAATTGTCCTGTTAGCTGAGAGCTTGATGGGGCTCCATCTATATGTAGCTCATTAATGGATTTTCTGGATTCCCAATTTGGGGCATGAATCATTTCTTGCCTTTCCCCAATTCCCAATGACCAAGAGCACAACTTCCATCTTGCTCCCATCCTCTGTTAAGGAAAGGGGCAGAGAGAGAAAGAAGCCAGAACCAAATATTTTGCCAGTGTAGCATTCTTCCCCTGAACCAGCGAATGTGGTTTTATAGTTAAGATTCCAGATAGAGGAAGCAGTTGCAGAGAAACAGCAGAGGACCTGGATATTTCCCTTTTTTTCTATAGCCTATATAAAGCAGTCATAACTAACATCTATAAAACATACTAAAACCTTCAGTGATCAAGGAAACCTTGTTGTGTATTCCTTTCCCATCATCCTCTATGGACTATGGTTGGGACCTATTCACTGCTTGCTTTTCACCTTGATCAGTTGTCAACATGCTTGCTACTTTATTTTTCCATCATAGATCAAAAAGTAGGTTTAGGCATGTTTCAGAAACCCCTTTCAATCAATGGCATTTCTTTTCTCCTCAGTGGTGCTTTTAATGACATGTTTTTACCTCCTCTGATGCTTTGGCAACTAGAAGCAGGATCAGCAGAAGGCAGCAGCTATACCATAATCACTTTGAGCTCAATAAGGAGATCTTTACAAGCAACTTTGTTCTTTTCTTTTTTTTTTTTCCCTTAACGGGATTAAGAAGCTCAGCTCTTTAAATTCTTGCATATAACATTGACATTTCCAGTGTGTGTTTGGACCAGGGAGTTCAAAGAGAGGGAATAAGAAAGAAAAGCCAATATGACTTTGTTTTTTACCTTGCTGGAGGAGCTGTTTGTGCAAATCGCCTATAAGCTTATTGACCTGAATCTTTGACTCCTTGTTTTCTCTGGATTTGGCTGGAGTGTAGACACTGATAGAGCACAGATAGAGCTGATTGAACAGCCCCCAGCTTTGCTTGGCACCAGACCCCCTGCCCTGACACAGGCTTGACATTATCTTTCCTTGGCAATATTTCTATTTTCCTAGAACTGGTACTCCCTTAATTTTTTAAAATTTATTTTTAATTCATTACATTTTCCTCATGTGGGCTTTCCAAAAAATGAAGAGGGAAGAAACACTATTTTAGCAAAAAGAGATAGAGGAGGCCACTGTGGTGACATTTTGTGTTTTCATCTTTTGAAATAAAAAAAAGTGAATCTCATGAAGTCGAGAGACATATGTTGCATTTTTTTTTGCAGTGATCTCACACTCCAGTTCATTTTGTGTCTGTTGTTGGATTTGTCTTTTTTGCATTGAATTTGGAGATACCAGAAGGGGCCTTGAAAATACTGCCCTAGATATCATGGATCTTCTCTAATTCACCTTCTAGCTCAATTGTATAATTTTTACCATTCTCTGAGATGTAAAAATACTATAGTAAGCAAGCTGATGCTATTTATGAATGAACACATAACTATATCTTTAAGTAATCAGATAATCACACTTTAGGTGTACAATTTATTTTGGCCTTCCATAGGACAATTCAAATATATTGCAAGTTCAGTCAACTGAAAGCTATCTCTAGAAAGACTTCTGATTCTAAATGAATTAAAATTTTCTAAATGAATGTTAGCTTCAGAGAATGTGAACTATATTTTATCCAATTCTGGTCATTATTTTAAATCAGAGGTTTTTAACTTTTTTTGGAGATTAATTGCCTTTTGGAGTCCTTAAGAAGCCTGTTTGATTATATACATACACATATGTAAACATATATATGTGTATATATATAAACGTATATATATACAATTATTGTCTCTATATAATTAAATACATAGAGGTATAAATGAAGAAAATATATTGAAATGTGGCTATCAAAATATTTTAAAAATCAAATTCACAATCCAAATATTAAAAGCCTTAGAGCAGGGATTGGCAACCTTTTTGGCCGTGAGAGCCATAAACGCCACATTTTTTAAAATGTAATTTCGTGAGAGCCGTACAGTGCTCACAGTGCACGCTTCTGTAACTGCCTGAAAAAAATTGACTTTATGAATCCTGCAGAAAGAGCCATACGTTGCAGACCCCTGCCTTAGAGGAAGCCCCTGTAACTATTTGTATATATTCCATTGAACTTTTTCCCATATTGATTAAATGAGTAATTTAATCATTGACTTATTTAATAAAAACTTAGTAAATGTATACTATGTTTGAAGACAGGAATTACTGTGGCATAATGCAGAGACAGGCAAGCAGGAAGACTTGTGTTCAGGTCTCTCCTATGGAATATGTAATTTTTATAGCCCTAAATTACTTAAATTATCAAGTTTGGGAAACTTTTAAGACTATAAGAAGCAGAGATCTGACCCTCTTCCTGAGTAATCTTCCTCACACCAATGAAATCATATGTATAGACTTCACAAATAGCACTCTCCTCCACCCCTGACCTGAAAAAAAAGTCACTTACTTTTCAACATTGACAGCAAACAAAGATCAGTAGGAAATAAGCGTTTCCCTCAAAGAACTTAAAGTATAGGTAGGGGAGGGGACAAAGAGAACATTAATACTAAATTAATATATTACCAACCAAGAAAGATTTCATTCCCTTGATTTTGCAATCTTTTCATTCTAATTAAGATATGTGTAGTTGGTAAAGGCTAATGATAATAAATAGAGGATTAATTTTGTTTTCTGACATCTATTATCATATAATTACTATGCAGGAGATTTAGTCAGACATAAAGATACCTGGCTAGTGTCTCATGAAATACAATTAACAGTCCTTTCATTTTTTAATGGTCAGTTTCCATAAATAAATCAGTTGATTAATAATAATCATCTCTTACTACATATTTTTCAAATCATTTCCCAAATATGTTCTCATTTGATCCTTCTATTATGTTTATTTTATTCAAGAAAAACCTTTTAAATTACTTAGAATAATAGTGCTTAAGGGAGTCTTTCATTTAATACTCTAATTTCCTTTGTAAATTTTTTTAATAGTTTGGACTTTTACATCATGTAATTTCCCACTATATCCCTCTCCATTTCCTTTCCAACAAGCCATCCTTTAAAACAAAGAATGGCTATCTGGAAGGGGAATGGACTTAGAATGAATTGGTGTTGTTTTTAAGAAAGGACGAAGAAGAAAATAAAAAGAAATTGGTGAACACATTGAAAATCCATACAGGTTCCATACCTGTGGATGTTGAGAAGTCTGTTTTTTTTTATTTTTAAGTGTATTGTTGTTATTCTTTGCATTGACATTGATGTAGTTAGTTATTGTGCTAGGAGGTAGCTAAGTAGCTCAGTGGGTAGAGAGCTGGTCTTGGAGTCAGGAAAACCTGAGTTCAAATTCTGCCTTATTACTAGTTGTGTGATCCTGTGCAAATTACTTAACCTTCGTATACCTTAATCCACTGGAGAAGTAAATGGCAAATCATTTCAGTAAGTTTGCAAAGAAAACTCCACGGCAAATATGGTCCACTGGGTCACAAAAAGTTAGACACAGCTAAACAACTTAATAATAACAACAATGTTTGTGTATACTCCTGTTCTCTTGTTTCATTGTTTTCTTGGCTCTGTTTACTTTGCTTTGTATCAGTGCTTGATAGTTTTTCTATGCTTCTCTGTATTCATCATATTTGTCATTTCATAAAACAGTAATATTCCATTACATTCATTTACCACAATTTGTTTAGCCATTCCCCAATTCCATTTTGTGCCCAGTTCTTTGCTATCTCTAACAATAATGCTATAAATATTTGGATATATGTAAATACTTTCTTTATATCAATAAACCTGCTTGGGTCTAACCCTTTGAGGAAATCTTTGGGTCAATGGATAGGGAAATTTTAGACACACTTCTAAAATTCCAATTATCAAATTGCTTTTTAGAATGGGTATATTAGTTTACTACTTCACCAAGAATACATTAATATTCTTTTTCTTTGACTCTTATAACATTGGTTATTCACATTATTTTTTTCTTCTTTCCTAATTTGTTGAGAATATAGTGAAACCTCAATATTATTTGGATTTCCATTGTTATTCAGAGTATTGTTTCATTTGATTGCTAATATTTTCAGTTCTTCTTTCAAGAATCACTTGTTCACATCCTTTGACCACATATCTATTGGGGAAAGTTTGGGGGTTTATATATTTCTTCTAATAATTTATATATCTTGGACACCAAACCTAATCTAATACATTTCTTAAAGACATTATTCCCACTCTAACACATGCTTTTTTTATCCTAGATTCATTAATTATTTCTGCAAGTGTTTTAATTTTATGCAATCAGATTGATAGATTTATCTTTTTCCTATTGTATTTAGCCCTTTTTTAGTTAAGAATATTTCATAGATCACTAAGGCAGATATATGATATTCTACCAAAATCCACATTTTACAATTTGAAAAACTGAGAATGAGAACGATTAATTACAAAATAAAAGAAGGTCTCTCTCTGTATGACAGAGACAACCATTGCTTCAGTAGTAATCTTCTGTAAAATATGTCCCCTCATGTAGATAAGTAAGTAGTCAAGCCAGGATTGAACCTATGGTTGTCTGATTGCTATTCCATTATAATTTTTACTAAAGTAGGAGACCTCAGTTGGAGAAAAAAGGTCTCTGACAAGAAAGATGGTAAAAATAACTAAGACTAAGACTTCAAATAATAACCTTTCTTCATTTGACAATATTTATGTCAGATTTTTTAGATTGAGTTTGTTGGTTTTTTTGCAGTGAGTACTGTTGACAATTTGTTTCAAAGGTAGGATCACATGAGTAAATCATATGATTCCTCAAACAATTTAGATGATTCCTTAACATGCGACACATTCTAATTTTTCCTTCTTTGCAGTTTTTAAGTGAAGTTTTTAATTACCTGGATGAAAATAACTATGATAATCCAGAAACTGAGATGTTGGGAACCAATAACAAATAGAAACATGTTCATATTTCAAGTTCTTAGGGAAGAGATTTTACCTTTCAGTAATATGTAGGAAATGAATTATTTCATAGTTTTGTTTTATTTATTAATCTATTCATGTAATTTTTGTCAATATGGAAAACTTTCTAGTATGAAAACTACGTTGTCATACCTAACTATGTAACTCTTCTATAATATATAGTCTTAGAATGTTTTCTGGGACAATGAGAGATTAAATGACTTATCCCCTGGTCACAATGCTAGTATCTGTCTGATATAGAATTTAAAGTCATATTTTCCTGATTCTAAATATGGTCCTTTTATCCAATAAAAGCAACTAGATAGCACAGTGGACATACTTTTGGAGTTAGGAAGACCTGAGTTAAAATCCAGTGTAAAACACTAGTTGTATAACCCTGAGAGTCACTTAAACCTCTTTTTGCCTCAGTTTCCTTACCTGTTATAAGTGGATATTAATAGCACTTACCTCGCAGGGTTGTTGTGAGGATCAAATGAGATAACTGTAAAGCACTTAACTCAGTGCCTTGCACAAAGTAAGTGCTATGTAAACATTATTATGATAATGATGATATTTCATATAGCTTCTATAATGGATTTTAACCTCAATACAAATAAAAAACAAAATAAAACCTAATAAGAACTAGAGAAAGGAAGGAAGAGAAGCAGTATTATTTGAAGGGAAGGAGCTGGGCAATGTTAACACCTTACTTTTCTGTAGAAAAAGCAATAAAGCAGATGGTAAGACTGGAAGTGAGATAAACACAAGAACCAGAAATGTAAGCAATACATTCTAACAGGTACAGAATCAAAGATCTGCAGAAGTGGAAAGATTAGACAAGGAACTCCTCTGAAACTTGACAGCAGTGATATGTTACCAACTCTTATGCACATAGCCAAGAAGGGAAACTGAACTGGACAGATGGAAGGCAGGGATTATGTTCATCTGACAGGGATGTGGAAGACTTCTTTAAGGATTTCTCTTAACGGGGTTGAGTCCTGAAAATGAAAGTTTATAATAAATAATGAAAACTTATTTGTGCTCCCTTTCCACTGCCTCCTAAATTCTACCATAGGCTATATTTTTCTCTATTATTTACAAAGACGTGGGTTAGTACACTTGTTTTTGGCCTCTAATAATTTATATTATTGTTAATATTATTTAAGTCTTATAATTGGGTATTATAAGAATGACACAATGTGGAATTTTGGTTCCTAACCAAAGATTGGTAATAAATCTAGAAAAGACCACCTAAGAACATGACATCTGCAAGAAACTAAACAATATTGAACAACATATGTTCACAATTATTGTCTATATTAAATATATTGTAACAACATTGTGCACAAAATAGTGTGAGATGGAAAAGCAGAAGATTATATAATTCAAAACAAGATCCTATCTGGGAAGTAACCAGCTGTCAGTCTTTCCCATTATGTGAGTGGTTGTTTGCAGAAAGCAGTCCTAGAGGACTTCTAAGAAAGTTCTATAAAATGACTTCATTATCTATATCAGTGATGGGCAACCTTTTGAGCTTGATGTGTCAAAATTCACCAAAAAACCCAAGCATAACTCGTGTGGTGTGTCACTTCAAGAAAAAAACAACATAATTTTGCAATATTTATAGTTTAAATAACAAAAATGTACAATTGTAATATATAATTGTATTTAATAAACCAAAATAGGTAAATTAATATAGGTAGAATTGTCATCTATAGTGCACAGAGTGTCTACACTACACTGCGGCAAATGTTTCATCCTCGGCATGCGGCCCCATACTTCTCTGTCTATAGTGGCAAATAATAGTGGGAACTACTTATTTAATATGTAGTTATTTGATAGAAAATAAGTACATATATGCATATACATTTGTAGATATATATACACATATACATGTATTTATGCTTTTATATGATAAGTCTAATATTATCTTAAGCAGATTTTGGAGGATCTAGAAGTTTTCAATAAAAAATGAAAATAAATAGCTTGTTGTTATTTGAATGGCATGATAATAAAATATTTCTTATAAGTTATAAAATCTTAGAAAGAGCTCTGTTTCCAGCTGATCGAAAGCACATCTCTTGATTGTAACTTCAGTTACTATGTGCAGTAAAAAAACTAAAATCCAATCAAGAACCATTTATTATTCACCTTTTGTTGCCAGGCATTGTGTTAGACACTGTCACCTAACTTGTCCTGTAAGCATGAGCAAGTCGTTTAGAATGAATCTGAGCAAGTAGGAATAGAGTTGCTGCACAGGCTGCATCCTCTATTTGCCATGAACCCAGCTGGAGACATCTTGTGTGGAGAGAGGCAACAGATGTGCGCTCATGAAAGTACAGATTTCCAATCCATTGTGTTTGGAGATGGAATGAGTTCCCTTGCCCTAGCATTACATGCCATTAACCTCTTAGAGTCCTGATGGTAACTGCTTTTGTACCTAGTAGGTACCTAATAAATGCTTATTGGATGAATGGATGGGTAGATGGATGCTAACTACATCCATGAATAGTGGCTAGACTGAAGACAGAGAATTTCAACAAACAAGAAGCAGGAAGCATCTAGAAAAAATATCTTATTATGTAAATAGTCTAATAAGAAAGACAAAATCTTTGAACGGGACCCCAGAGTGATCCAATTCCACTTAGGATGCCGTTACAGAGACCATGTCTTTATTTTCCTTTTGCACAAATGTTTAAGCATGGTAAAATCAAGTGTCCTATTATTATCATTTTGCACGAAGGGCATATCTTTTATTTGCTTTGTGAGGATCCTATGAGGATTAATGAGTTGATGCTTGGAAAGGCTTTGAGCTCATTGGATGAAAGGTACAATGTGCCTTTCATTATTTTAACTATAAAAAGAATATTGTAAATTTATAGTAATACATAGAAATTATACATAGTGTAAGATGTGCATGTAGCTATATACATGCACACACCTTTGGGTATGTATTATACATGTACATATTTATATATATATATACACCATATGGTATTAAAAATTGAAAAAAGGTTCTGTGTTACATACACACACGTAAATCATGATATTAAAAATGGGAAAGAAAATTGTATATAATACATACATATAAACATAACATGGCATACATGCATACACAAAACACAAATGCTCTCTCTCTCTCTCTCTCTCTCTCTCTTACATAAAATGATTTGGATGGGCTGATGAAAGTCCATTTGCAAGTCTTGTCTTGCCCTTTATTATCTGGGTAATTTGCAATTATCTACCTGAGGCATGAAAAGTACTGCTTGTTTGGCAAACTGATCCCAAATATTTTGACTTGGCTATTTTGTTTCATGGGTAAATAATACTTAAAATCATATTAAGGCAATTATATTTTTAGTAATGGGGTTTTAAAATAATAAGTAATTGTTGGAAATCATAAACATAATTGCAGAATGTGTAAGAGAGTGGATGTAGAGCCACTGTGGAATGGATTAGCACATGGGGGAAAAAGGATCTCTGGACCAAGTTGGGGAAAGTGAAGAAGTGTCATGAAGATACTATCTTATGCATCTTTTAATTTTTTTTGGAGGGAGAGTTTCAGAATTTATATATTTTTTCCTCTCAAGGATGAATGGAATCTTTGAAATTGTATAGAGTTAGAGTGGGGAAACTTAAAAGGGATATTACTACTTGGAGGCAGAACTATAGAACTATGAATGACTGAACCATATAGCTAGACTCTCTCCTTCCCTTCTTGGAAAGCAATGTAAAAATATTAGCATCACTTAGTTTCATTATAAAGTGATTATTGTGTAGACCAAGTCATCTTAATTCAAGCTTGAATTAATTTACAGGATTAACCTTATAGAGAATATTTGAGAACTAGAATAACAAACAAAAAAATTGCCATGCTTTCTCCATAACCAATGAAATAAACTTTTATGGCAAAGATATCTTTACAATCAAAATCTCCTAGAATTGGAAGTATCTTAGGGGTCAACACATACCTGAAATGGGAATGACCTCAGCAAAATTCCTAATGATATTAAGTATAATGGAATTTTATCTTAATTTAAAATACTGTCAAGGTAGCTTTTCACTCCATAAATTCAAGTATATTTTCATTTGGTGAGACTTTAATTCTTTTTTCCTATGAATTCTCTGTGAACAATATATCCAGTGTATTGGCAATCTTTACAATTTCTCTCTCTCTCTGTCTCTCTCTCTCTCTGTCTCTCTCTCTCTCTCTCTCTCTCATATACCAACTATATTGTCCATCAGTTATTATCTCTTACTCTTTCTACATGACCAAAGCAGCTTCTCTTAAGGTTCAGCTTGTCAGCATAAATCTCTTGCATATAAACCATCATTGGAAACCTGCTATAGCATGCCTTTCCCACTATTTCCCATTGACTTGTCTGTATTTTAATTCTGATGGTTGAGTTTCATAAGCCAATACCAGTATAACTTCACTATATTGGAAACGCTTTGTTCTAATGAATATGGACTTTTACAGTGGCCATTTTGTCTGTAGAAGAAGAAAAAATTCTGTTGGATTTGGAAATCCACAGAACTTTAAGAAATAAAATATAAATAATAGATTTCAAAGATGTACATTAAGCATGTACTTTGGAAATAATTTTAAAATATGAGACACATAAGAAAACTCTAAGTACATACATTTGATCCTTTCAGATGTCTTTTGACAGAAATAATGAGAAATACAAAATCATCAATGAAATACTGCTGAGAATTTGGTCTCATTTTATCTCATGTGGAAATTTCCCTTCTGCTACAAACCCTAGGTGAATTTGAATTTTGTGAAGGAACCTTTTCACAATGAAAGAAATAATTGAACACAGGGACAGATGTTCAGCAGGTTTGAAGGGGTCTTAGAAAAATGCCATGTTTTTCTTTTGCCTCCTCAGAACTTTAATCATCACTTTTCATAGTGTAGTTACCATAAGAATTGCTATTTCTAGCTACTCACTTTTCTTGCAAAATAAAATGTCCCAAAATGCAGAAGCTAACCATTTCCTAAAGAGTTGGAAAGCGAGGTCCCAATTAGCATGAATAATGAATGCCCAAAAGAAGTCACATTCTCAATTTGAATTCACAATATTCAAAGTTATAATTATGTAAATATGATAATTGGTTTTAGCCCAATGAAAAAAATACTGAGTAGATTCGAATAATATGACCACTTCAGTGAATTCATTATTTACTCTAATCTAGACCCAGATTTGCCTTCTCAGAATGTCATAGCTGGCTCAAAGTTTGAAGGAGCTTTTGAAGTCATCTTAATCTAATACTAGAAATTTGGGTAAAAGAAATTGGTACTGATGCATCCTTTACTCTTTAGTTGGGTAACATACCCTTCTGAAATGGGCACTGAATTAACCAGGCACCTACTTTTTGCATACTACCATGTTAGGACCAGGAAGATATGATGGTAGGATAGGATTTGTCTCCTACTCTCATCGAGTAATAATCATTAAGCATTCGTGTGAGCTAAAGTATGATGGGGGAGATAGTGGATGAAAAGTAGTCAAGTTTGGTTGGAATTCAGAACAGAAAGGGAAAAGCCATAGTAAATACATAAAAAATGAAGAAGTAAGAGCAGTAGAGATTTTTAAGTGCTAGGCAAAAGACTGTCAATAACTCAGCCATTCTGGAGGCCCTGGGACAAAAAGTGATAGGTTCCTTTCAAAGCTCAATTTTATCTTTTGCACTTTTTGAGAGTGCTGTTGTTCATTCATTCAGTCGTTCCTGACTTTTCATGACCTCATGGGCCATACTGTTCATGAGGTTTTCTTGGCAAAGATATCAGAGCGATTAGCCATTTCCTTCTATGGTGGATTGAGGCAAACAGACATTAAGTGATTTGCCCAGGATTACATAGCTACTAAGTGTTAGAGTCTGAATTTGAACTCATCTTCCCAAATCCACATCCAGCTGTCTATACACTAAACCACTTAGCTGCCTCTTTGGGAGCAAATATTGTTTTTTTAAACTAGTTTCAGTAGCTAGTATGATATCTTACATATTGTAGGCACTTAGTAAAAAATATTAACTGATTAATCTTTAATTTATCATTTCCAATAATATCTTTCACAAACTTGTTTAATGATCACCTTCAAGGCTCCAGTCTCCCTCCCCACAAGTTATTATAGGTGACATCATTTCTGTCTTTACTTGGAAGTTGTTAGCCATTAGATATAAACTCTGTATCTTTATTCATCTCTCTCCTTTTGGGTGGAGTGCTGATGGAAACAGTTATTTAAGGAGCCTTCTGATTTGATCTCATGATTCCAAATATAACTTTCAGGTATGTATGTACATATATACTAACCATAAATTTGGCTTCAACACAATTCCCAACAAATGCTAGAATAGTTTGCTTTTGTCTTTATAAGATACCTTCCCACAAAACAATTAAGCAAAAGTAACCAACATATTATTACTATTAGTGTATTTTACTTTTCAATTTTGTATTTTGCCAATAATTAACAGAAAGAAAGTATAGTACTTAACTTCAGCAACTTCTTAGCAACACGCTAGTGGTATTGGACCTGAATTTTGTTGACTTTTAAAATACTTATATTTCTTAATAGTTCATTTATCACTTAAGATGCAATTAGTTTTTTTTGTCCTGACTCTTCTCCAGATCCAGCCCACATTTCCAGCTATTATCTGACTGTCTCTCAAATGTCCAACTCTGCATTCCAATTGGCATCAGCCATTTCAGGTTCTCAAACTTTCCTGTCTAAAAGTAGCTTCTTACTTCTTTTCCTTCCAGTTCTCCATCTCTCCCAACACATCCTAAAATACATCCACATTTATTTTCTAGAACCATGGCTCTTAGCATATAATCTCCTTGCTCAGACATCTTTAATATGACCCCTTTACTTAAACAAATCAATTTTTTTCTTTGTCTAACAGTGACATCTCTCCACAGTGTGACTTATCATCTGACTACTCTAGTCTTATTTCAGGCTACTCTAATAGGAACATGAATTTGGAGCATAAAAGAGTATTAGAGATCAGTAAATCCAGACTTCTTAGTGTGCATATGAGGAAACTGAGGCCCAGAAGTGTTATGTACAGTCAAGTCAGAATTTGAGCTCAGGTCCTCCAACTCCTTACTTCTTTTTCTAATTTTACACATGACCTTCACATCCAACAAACTTACCAAATTGAATTACTCTTTGTTCATTGGAAAATCCCTGTACTCTCCTGCATCCATAAATTTCTTACTTCCAAAATTTGACTTTGAATGTTATTCTCCCTAAACTCTACTTGTCGAATTCTTTTTTGTTGTTCAAGGTCCGGTTCAGTGCTAACTCTTTTATGAAACCTTCCCTGATTCTCCTAAAGGAAAGGAAAATCTTCCCCCTCCATATTCACATAGCATTGGTTTTTTGTTTGATGGAACTTTTATATCATTAGTGACATTCTACCTATTTTTAAAATATTTCTTCTCCCCCTTTAAGCTTCAAAAAGGCAGGTACTGTGTTTTGGGTTGTTGTTTGTTTGCTTTATTTTTCCCCTTGGCTTCTGGTATGAGGCTTTCCCTATTACAGATAATAAATATTTTATTATTTTATTTTATTTTATATTTTGGGTTGAATATTTTTTGTTGAATATTTTATGATGACTGAACTTGAATCAGAACTGTGTCTTGGGTTTGATAGAAGAGAATGCATTCATTAGGCAGCGATTCACAGGATAACTTTCTTATCCTAATTCACAACTGATCATAGATTCATAGGACACAGTGCTGGAAAACTTATGACAATCTAGATGTACCCTTACACTCTCAAGGAATAGCAAACACAAAAGAAATCCTAAACTTTTAATGTTCTTGGGCTTCAATAAGAGCTGCAGTTTGCTGCTTCAGACCGGTATAGTCCTTTAACCAAAGCTATCTTGTCTGATGATAAAACCATAAGTGTATGAAACTCACACATTTTTTTTTCATCTCTTTTATGACCTTATCTTTCATGAGCGGCTTCTCTGAAAGTACTCTAACTATAGGCAGCACCTAGAAAACATATATGATATCTGTTCTCTGATAAGCACTTGTGAACAAGAAAGTAGATCTGTCAGTTTTGAACTGTTCATTGTTAAAAAATACTTTGATGATTTAGCTGATTGCAAAATACATTATAGGGTGACTAACAGCTGCTGTAACACTTCTAGTCAAGAAAGTTCAATAGTCATATTGTATGAGAATTTCTATAAGAGGCTAATATTGCTAGGAGCTACATGGATTAAAGGAGCAAGGTTGAGAAGAGCTCTTGGCTTGCATGGCTGCTTTCAAACACCGTTGCTATTTTGTGCTGAAAAGGAGACTGTCTCAGAATGTGGCAGATCTCTAATTTATACTGAAACGTTTAAATTCCATTGACAAAGAAATGTTTGTTTATGTCATTGAAATGATTTCTTCTGTCAATTTTAGCTACTGCATCATTTGCCTCTTTGCCAGCAGATGCCCCTATTTAGGTAGTTAAATATCCTGTTTCATGTGTTCCAAAGACTATATTTTACCACATTTCTCCTGTTCTTTGTGTCATAATCACTTGTACTGTGTATTATGCTGTTCAATAACACCTTCAATTTCCTCCTATAGGACTCTCATTGGTTCTGAAAACTAGACTAAGAAAAATGGAAGGGACCACAAAATACTTATGATATCTCTTAAAAGAGCAACAAAAGAGTTTAATCTTGCAATGGAAAACCATTAACTCCCTGACCATAATTTCAGAAATATTATAGATTTTGTAAGCGCTTGACATTTATTCTATTTCGTCTTTTCATGAATTGGTCCCTGGTTATATATCGTAGTTATCCCATTAAATGTTTGTGCTTTGCTGAAAATACACTGAAATTGCTATTTTAATGCATTGGAATAAAGAATTTTGTGAATAATCATCCTGTTCTCCTCCTGTAAATTCTCTTCAAGTTCCCCATCCTACTTCTTCTTCCTAAGGTCCCTTCATCTCATACTCATCAAATTTTTGTATTAATTGTCTTGGGTTAATTGTTAATTTCATCATACTTAGACAATTCTGGAATCAGCTGAGAATAAAGATGGATAAAAATGAACAGTGGATTAAATATGTAAAGTCAGCATATCTTCAGGATAGACTTAGAATGAATAGGAGAGGTTAAATATAAAACACGTAAGGTTCCTTTGAGTCTTTCATGCCAAGAAATGCAGCAGATTTAAGAATAGCTTTTGGGAAGTGAAAAGAAATGGGACATTTTTGCGAATGAATCCAGATATTTCATCTTAGATTGCTCTGAATTTTCTAATATTTTTCTTTCTTACTAGTAAAATATAAAAAAATCAATTCAGCAAGAGGAATGACAAAATAAGCGAGGTTCAATAATGAACGCCCTTAGAGATGAAGGGTTAAAAAGGGGAGCTTGTAGTGTAATGAGACATTCAATGGCAAGAAGATCTTCAGAGATACAAATAGTTAACAGATTTGGCAATTCTGCAGTGCTGAAAGAAGCAGATACCAAAAAGTCAAGTCAGTCAGTTACAGCTATTGAGCAAACATTATAGGCGGTGCTTTACTCTACGTGCAAAATAAAAATAGAAAAAAGGAAAGCAATAGGAAGCATAAATAATGCAAAAAATAATGTTTTCATCGAGGGGAAAATTCATTGAAATGTGTTAGTAGGACGGTTGAAACAGAGTTTATTTCAGGGTGAGGAAGAGTTGATACTCAATGATATTTTCACATCAATGGGACTTTCCTTGAATTTTACCTGAAGGTTTACACAGTTTTTGAGTCAGATGATATCAACTCACAGTGAAATAGTATTCTCTCAATGCTTGTTAATGCTTAGATACGGAGAGGGACTTGAGGAGGGAGTACAGCTGAAATGTGCTCATCTCAAAACAGTGCTTACCTTCTATCTGCTTGCCTCTGGGTTCTTAGGGAGCTTATAGCAAATTCCTTTATTGCTTACTCTCAGGGCAGAAGTTGAGGGCTGGGATAGCAGCTGATCCAAGTGATGGCTGCTTCTACAGCCCCTACCAATTTTGGTGAAGCAGGGACATATTCTGGAGTGGAAAGGGAAAAACAGAGATTTAAACCTACCTTTCCTGTCTAATTACACATTATGCTACTGATGGAGTATCCAGGCAATACCCTGGCATGAGGGTTTGCCGTGCCCTGCCTTCCTCCTTTAGTGTTCACCTGGCATTCCAATTTTGCTTGTGGCTCCAAGAAACTGTAGCATATGCAGCACTCACACCCCAGTAAACTCAGCAGACAGGTTTAATCAGACAGGGTAACTAAGAGGTCTCAAACCTGTCAATGAATTTGAAAGGTATCTACTCTAGGCATGTGAAGATTTCCCTAGTAGAAGGGATAGAGGAGAATGATTTGTTCCAGCAACCATGAAAGCAATGAAAAAGAGGCAGTGGGGAACATTTTAGAGCTTTAGTTAGACATTGAAGGTCATCCATTGCATCCCAAGCCATCGCTTGTTATCTTAACTTTTGCCTTGACACTGGGCTTTAATGATTCTGGTAGAGAGTTAGGCTTATTCTTTTCTGCAGCTCTGCCTCACTTAAATCCAATTATTGCAGCAGTCAAAAGACACCTTCAGTGATGTCATTCAGATTCTCTTTCAACACAAAGGACAACAACCCAAACAACCAACATACCCTTGTTTCTGTTCTTTCTGGTCCTCTGGTGCCCATCGCTACTTCTTTATATTGGCTAACTCCAATGCCTGGAATGTACTTCTTCTTCACTTTTAAGTGTAAAATCTCTAGTTTTCTTCAAGGCTGTGTTCAGGTTTCATGTTCAACCTGAAGCTTTTTCTGATCATACTACTGCCTTTCTCCTCAAATCAACTTATATATCTTTCTTAAATGTATATCCTATAAGTTCACATTTAATTTCTGGAACATATTATGAGCTTAAGATCAGGAAACGTTTCACTTTTGAATTTGTATCCCTAGTACCTAGTACAATAGAGTGCATAGTAAGAAGTTAATAAATGCTTGCTGATTGATTATTAGCAGTCACTTATGTTAGCATTTTAAATTTGTAAAATTCTTTATATCTAATATCTCCTTTGAATTACAAAACCTCTGGAAGTACATATTAAAGATATTATTCCATTTTGTAGTTAAAGATACATACATATATAT